>NW_026909246.1:0-95636 GCF_033115175.1 Lepus europaeus
ACGGGCACTTCCCGAAGGGCTGACACCTGCTGCGCCTCAGCAGCCAGCCAACCTCCCTCCCTCTGGTCGGGCACTGCAAGCCACACAGCCACTTGTGTCCCCTGTGTCCCTCCCTGGAGGCCGCAGCGCGTTTTGGGTTTTGGCGCGGACGGGCCCCTCTCGGCTTCGTAGTCCATTTGCCCCCGGAGCCTGCCAGACCCCTGGCTCTAGGAGGCTGCCCAGGGGCGCTGCCAACAGCCCCCAGGTGCTGGCTAGCCGCCTCGGCCGGCCACGGGGGGAGCACACACACCTGCGGGTGTCCCCGGGCCGCACACACGAACTGCCCCGCGCTTCCCGGCGTTGCAAATAGGCCCCCCGGGAAGCCCCGCACGCCCTAGGGGCTTGTCGGGTGGGGCCGACGCACGGTGGTTGACTGGGGAGGGCTGCTGCTGCCACACACCCACTCCTGAAGCTCACTGGGGCGGTCCAAGGGCGAGGAGCTCGGAGCTCGGTCAGGGCTGTCCCAGCAGAACTTTTTGAGGGTGGACGGACACGCCCGCGGGCAATCAGGTGTTGCGGGCAGGCCCCGGGGGCAGGCCCTGCTGAGTCCCCGAGTGCCACCTGGGTTCCTGCCACCACCCTTGGGCCGGGATGAGGTGCCACCTTGTGCGTAGAAGCCCTGCACACAGGCAAGAAGCCCCCCAGGCCCGCGGCGCACCCGACCCTGGAGCCCCCTGGCCGGATGCAGCCACAGGGAACGGGGGTTCTGAGTTGGCAGGCCCCATTCCCGAAGCATCCACGGGCACTTCCCGAAGGGCTGACACCTGCTGCGCCTCAGCAGCCAGCCAACCTCCCTCCCTCTGGTCGGGCACTGCACGCCACACAGCCACTTGTGTCCCCTGTGTCCCTCCCTGGAGGCCGCAGCGCGTTTTGGGTTTTGGCGCGGACGGGCCCCTCTCGGCTTCCGTAGTCCATTTGCCCCCGGAGCCTGCCAGACCCCTGGCTCTAGGAGGCTGCCCAGGGGCGCTGCCAACAGCCCCCAGGTGCTGGCTAGCCGCCTCGGCCGGCCACGGGGGGGAGCACACACACCTGCGGGTGTCCCCGGGCCGCACACACGAACTGCCCCGCGCTTCCCGGCGTTGCAAATAGGCCCCCCGGGAAGCCCCGCCCGCCCTAGGGGCTTGTCGGGTGGGGTCGACGCAAGGTGGTTGACTGGGGAGGGCTGCTGCTGCCACACACCCACTCCTGAAGCCCACTGGGGCGGTCCAAGGGCGAGGAGCTCGGAGCTCGGTCAGGGCTGTCCCAGCAGAACGTTTTGAGGGTGGACGGACCACGCCCGCGGGCAATCAGGTGTTGCGGGCAGGCCCCGGGGGCAGGCCCTGCTGAGTCCCCGAGCGCCACCTGGGTTCCTGCCACCACCCTTGGGCCGGGATGAGGTGCCACCTTGTGCGTAGAAGCCCTGCACACAGGCAAGAAGCCCCCCAGGCCCGCGGCGCACCCGACCCTGGAGCCCCCTGGCCGGATGCAGCCACAGGGAACGGGGGTTCTGAGTTGGCAGGCCCCATTCCCGAAGCATCCACGGGCACTTCCCGAAGGGCTGACACCTGCTGCGCCTCAGCAGCCAGCCAACCTCCCTCCCTCTGGTCGGGCACTGCAAGCCACACAGCCACTTGTGTCCCCTGTGTCCCTCCCTGGAGGCCGCAGCGCGTTTTGGGTTTTGGCGCAGACGGGCCCCTCTCGGCTTCCGTAGTCCATTTGCCCCCGGAGCCTGCCAGACCCCTGGCTCTAGGAGGCTGCCCAGGGGCGCTGCCAACAGCCCCCAGGTGCTGGCTAGCTGCAGCAGCCGGCCACGGGGGAGCACACACACCTGCGGGTGTCCCCAGGCCGCACACACGGACTGCCCCGCGCTTCCCGGCATTGCAAATAGGCCCCAAGGGAAGCCCCGCCCGCCCTAGGGGCTTGTCGGGTGGGGCCGACGCAAGGTGGGTGAGTGGGGAGGGCTGCTGCTGGCACACACCCACTCCTGAAGCCCACTGGGGCGGTCCAAGGGCGAGGAGCTCGGAGCTCGGTCAGGGCTGTCCCAGCAGAACTTTTTGAGGGTGGACGGACACGCCCGCGGGCAATCAGGTGTTGCGGGCAGGCCCCGGGGGCAGGCCCTGCTGAGTCCCCGAGCGCCACCTGGGTTCCTGCCACCACCCTTGGGCCGGGATGAGGTGCCACCTTGTGCGTAGAAGCCCTGCACACAGGCAAGAAGCCCCCCAGGCCCGCGGCGCACCCCGACCCTGGAGCCCCCTGGCCGGATGCAGCCACAGGGAAGGGTGCTTCTGAGTTGGCAGGCCCCATTCCCGAAGCATCCACGGGCACTTCCCGAAGGGCTGACACCTGCTGCGCCTCAGCAGCCAGCCAACCTCCCTCCCTCTGGTCGGGCACTGCAAGCCACACAGCCACTTGTGTCCCCTGTGTCCCTCCCTGGAGGCCGCAGCGCGTTTTGGGTTTTGGCGCGGACGGGCCCCTCTCGGCTTCCGTAGTCCATTTGCCCCCGGAGCCTGCCAGACCCCTGGCTCTAGGAGGCTGCCCAGGGGCGCTGCCAACAGCCCCCAGGTGCTGGCTAGCCGCCTCGGCCGGCCACGGGGGAGCACACACACCTGCGGGTGTCCCCAGGCCGCACACACGGACTGCCCCGCGCTTCCCGGCATTGCAAATAGGCCCCCCCGGGAAGCCCCGCCTGCCCTAGGGGCTTGTCGGGTGGGGCCGACGCACGGTGGGTGAGTGGGGAGGGCTGCTGCTGGCACACACCCACTCCTGAAGCCCACTGGGGCGGTCCAAGGGCGAGGAGCTCGGAGCTCGGTCAGGGCTGTCCCAGCAGAACTTTTTGAGGGTGGACGGACACGCCCGCGGGCAATCAGGTGTTGCGGGCAGGCCCCGGGGGCAGGCCCTGCTGAGTCCCCGAGCGCCACCTGGGTTCCTGCCACCACCCTTGGGCCGGGATGAGGTGCCACCTTGTGCGTAGAAGCCCTGCACACAGGCAAGAAGCCCCCCAGGCCCGCGGCGCACCCGACCCCTGGAGCCCCCTGGCCGGATGCAGCCACAGGGAACGGGGGTTCTGAGTTGGCAGGCCCCATTCCCGAAGCATCCACGGGCACTTCCCGAAGGGCTGACACCTGCTGCGCCTCAGCAGCCAGCCAACCTCCCTCCCTCTGGTCGGGCACTGCAAGCCACACAGCCACTTGTGTCCCCTGTGTCCCTCCCTGGAGGCCGCAGCGCGTTTTGGGTTTTGGCGCGGACGGGCCCCTCTCGGCTTCCGTAGTCCATTTGCCCCCGGAGCCTGCCAGACCCCTGGCTCTAGGAGGCTGCCCAGGGGCGCTGCCAACAGCCCCCAGGTGCTGGCTAGCCGCCTCGGCTGGCCACGGGGGGAGCACACACACCTGCGGGTGTCCCCGGGCCGCACACACGAACTGCCCCGCGCTTCCCCGGCGTTGCAAATAGGCCCCCCCGGGAAGCCCCCGCACGCCCTAGGGGCTTGTCGGGTGGGGCCGACGCACGGTGGTTGACTGGGGAGGGCTGCTGCTGCCACACACCCACTCCTGAAGCTCACTGGGGCGGTCCAAGGGCGAGGAGCTCGGAGCTCGGTCAGGGCTGTCCCAGCAGAACTTTTTGAGGGTGGACGGACACGCCCGCGGGCAATCAGGTGTTGCGGGCAGGCCCCGGGGGCAGGCCCTGCTGAGTCCCCGAGCGCCACCTGGGTTCCTGCCACCACCCTTGGGCCGGGATGAGGTGCCACCTTGTGCGTAGAAGCCCTGCACACAGGCAAGAAGCCCCCCAGGCCCGCGGCGCACCCGACCCTGGAGCCCCCTGGCCGGATGCAGCCACAGGGAACGGGGGTTCTGAGTTGGCAGGCCCCATTCCCGAAGCATCCACGGGCACTTCCCGAAGGGCTGACACCTGCTGCGCCTCAGCAGCCAGCCAACCTCCCTCCCTCTGGTCGGGCACTGCACGCCACACAGCCACTTGTGTCCCCTGTGTCCCTCCCTGGAGGCCGCAGCGCGTTTTGGGTTTTGGCGCGGACGGGCCCCTCTCGGCTTCCGTAGTCCATTTGCCCCCGGAGCCTGCCAGACCCCTGGCTCTAGGAGGCTGCCCAGGGGCGCTGCCAACAGCCCCCAGGTGCTGGCTAGCCGCCTCGGCCGGCCACGGGGGGGAGCACACACACTGCGGGTGTCCCCGGGCCGCACACACGAACTGCCCCGCGCTTCCCGGCGTTGCAAATAGGCCCCCCGGGAAGCCCCGCCCGCCCTAGGGGCTTGTCGGGTGGGGTCGACGCAAGGTGGTTGACTGGGGAGGGCTGCTGCTGCCACACACCCACTCCTGAAGCCCACTGGGGCGGTCCAAGGGCGAGGAGCTCGGAGCTCGGTCAGGGCTGTCCCAGCAGAACGTTTTGAGGGTGGACGGACACGCCCGCGGGCAATCAGGTGTTGCGGGCAGGCCCCGGGGGCAGGCCCTGCTGAGTCCCCGAGCGCCACCTGGGTTCCTGCCACCACCCTTGGGCCGGGATGAGGTGCCACCTTGTGCGTAGAAGCCCTGCACACAGGCAAGAAGCCCCCCAGGCCCGCGGCGCACCCGACCCTGGAGCCCCCTGGCCGGATGCAGCCACAGGGAACGGGGGTTCTGAGTTGGCAGGCCCCATTCCCGAAGCATCCACGGGCACTTCCCGAAGGGCTGACACCTGCTGCGCCTCAGCAGCCAGCCAACCTCCCTCCCTCTGGTCGGGCACTGCGCACTGCAAGCCACACAGCCACTTGTGTCCCCTGTGTCCCTCCCTGGAGGCCGCAGCGCGTTTTGGGTTTTGGCGCGGACGGGCCCCTCTCGGCTTCCGTAGTCCATTTGCCCCCGGAGCCTGCCAGACCCCTGGCTCTAGGAGGCTGCCCAGGGGCGCTGCCAACAGCCCCCAGGTGCTGGCTAGCCGCCTCGGCCGGCCACGGGGGGAGCACACACACCTGCGGGTGTCCCCGGGCCGCACACACGAACTGCCCCGCGCTTCCCGGCGTTGCAAATAGGCCCCCCGGGAAGCCCCGCACGCCCTAGGGGCTTGTCGGGTGGGGCCGACGCAAGGTGGTTGACTGGGGAGGGCTGCTGCTGCCACACACCCACTCCTGAAGCCCACTGGGGCGGTCCAAGGGCGAGGAGCTCGGAGCTCGGTCAGGGCTGTCCCAGCAGAACTTTTTGAGGGTGGACGGACACGCCCGCGGGCAATCAGGTGTTGCGGGCAGGCCCCGGGGGCAGGCCCTGCTGAGTCCCCGAGCGCCACCTGGGTTCCTGCCACCACCCTTGGGCCGGGATGAGGTGCCACCTTGTGTGTAGAAGCCCTGCACACAGGCAAGAAGCCCCCCAGGCCCGCGGCGCACCCGACCCTGGAGCCCCCTGGCCGGATGCAGCCACAGGGAACGGGGGTTCTGAGTTGGCAGGCCCCATTCCCGAAGCATCCACGGGCACTTCCCGAAGGGCTGACACCTGCTGCGCCTCAGCAGCCAGCCAACCTCCCTCCCTCTGGTCGGGCACTGCACGCCACACAGCCACTTGTGTCCCCTGTGTCCCTCCCTGGAGGCCGCGGCGCGTTTTGGGTTTTGGCGCGGACGGGCCCCTCTCGGCTTCCGTAGTCCATTTGCCCCCGGAGCCTGCCAGACCCCTGGCTCTAGGAGGCTGCCCAGGGGCGCTGCCAACAGCCCCCAGGTGCTGGCTAGCCGCCTCGGCCGGCCACGGGGGGAGCACACACACCTGCGGGTGTCCCCGGGCCGCACACACGAACTGCCCCGCGCTTCCCGGCGTTGCAAATAGGCCCCCCGGGAAGCCCCGCACGCCCTAGGGTCTTGTCGGGTGGGGCCGACGCAAGGTGGTTGACTGGGGAGGGCTGCTGCTGCCACACACCCACTCCTGAAGCCCACTGGGGCGGTCCAAGGGCGAGGAGCTCGGAGCTCGGTCAGGGCTGTCCCAGCAGAACTTTTTGAGGGTGGACGGACACGCCCGCGGGCAATCAGGTGTTGCGGGCAGGCCCCGGGGGCAGGCCCTGCTGAGTCCCCGAGCGCCACCTGGGTTCCTGCCACCACCCTTGGGCCGGGATGAGGTGCCACCTTGTGCGTAGAAGCCCTGCACACAGGCAAGAAGCCCCCCAGGCCCGCGGCGCACCCGACCCTGGAGCCCCCTGGCCGGCTGCAGCCACAGGGAACGGGGGTTCTGAGTTGGCAGGCCCCATTCCCGAAGCATCCACGGGCACTTCCCGAAGGGCTGACACCTGCTGCGCCTCAGCAGCCAGCCAACCTCCCTCCCTCTGGTCGGGCACTGCAAGCCACACAGCCACTTGTGTCCCCTGTGTCCCTCCCTGGAGGCCGCAGCGCGTTTTGGGTTTTGGCGCGGACGGGCCCCTCTCGGCTTCCGTAGTCCATTTGCCCCCGGAGCCTGCCAGACCCCTGGCTCTAGCAGGCTGCCCAGGGGCGCTGCCAACAGCCCCCAGGTGCTGGCTAGCCGCCTCGGCCAGCCACGGGGGAGCACACACACCTGCGGGTGTCCCCGGGCCGCACACACGAACTGCCCCGCGCTTCCCGGCGTTGCAAATAGGCCCCCCGGGAAGCCCCGCACGCCCTAGGGGCTTGTCGGGTGGGGCCGACGCACGGTGGTTGACTGGGGAGGGCTGCTGCTGCCACACACCCACTCCTGAAGCTCACTGGGGCGGTCCAAGGGCGAGGAGCTCGGAGCTCGGTCAGGGCTGTCCCAGCAGAACTTTTTGAGGGTGGACGGACACGCCCGCGGGCAATCAGGTGTTGCGGGCAGGCCCCGGGGGCAGGCCCTGCTGAGTCCCCGAGCGCCACCTGGGTTCCTGCCACCACCCTTGGGCCGGGATGAGGTGCCACCTTGTGCGTAGAAGCCCTGCACACAGGCAAGAAGCCCCCCAGGCCCGCGGCGCACCCGACCCTGGAGCCCCCTGGCCGGATGCAGCCACAGGGAACGGGGGTTCTGAGTTGGCAGGCCCCATTCCCGAAGCATCCACGGGCACTTCCCGAAGGGCTGACACCTGCTGCGCCTCAGCAGCCAGCCAACCTCCCTCCCTCTGGTCGGGCACTGCACGCTACACAGCCACTTGTGTCCCCTGTGTCCCTCCCTGGAGGCCGCAGCGCGTTTTGGGTTTTGGCGCGGACGGGCCCCTCTCGGCTTCCGTAGTCCATTTGCCCCCGGAGCCTGCCAGACCCCTGGCTCTAGGAGGCTGCCCAGGGGCGCTGCCAACAGCCCCCAGGTGCTGGCTAGCCGCCTCGGCCGGCCACGGGGGGAGCACACACACCTGCGGGTGTCCCCGGGCCGCACACACGAACTGCCCCGCGCTTCCCGGCGTTGCAAATAGGCCCCCCGGGAAGCCCCGCCCGCCCTAGGGGCTTGTCGGGTGGGGTCGACGCAAGGTGGTTGACTGGGGAGGGCTGCTGCTGCCACACACCCACTCCTGAAGCCCACTGGGGCGGTCCAAGGGCGAGGAGCTCGGAGCTCGGTCAGGGCTGTCCCAGCAGAACGTTTTGAGGGTGGACGGACACGCCCGCGGGCAATCAGGTGTTGCGGGCAGGCCCCGGGGGCAGGCCCTGCTGAGTCCCCGAGCGCCACCTGGGTTCCTGCCACCACCCTTGGGCCGGGATGAGGTGCCACCTTGTGCGTAGAAGCCCTGCACACAGGCAAGAAGCCCCCCAGGCCCGCGGCGCACCCGACCCTGGAGCCCCCTGGCCGGATGCAGCCACAGGGAACGGGGGTTCTGAGTTGGCAGGCCCCATTCCCGAAGCATCCACGGGCACTTCCCGAAGGGCTGACACCTGCTGCGCCTCAGCAGCCAGCCAACCTCCCTCCCTCTGGTCGGGCACTGCAAGCCACACAGCCACTTGTGTCCCCTGTGTCCCTCCCTGGAGGCCGCAGCGCGTTTTGGGTTTTGGCGCGGACGGGCCCCTCTCGGCTTCCGTAGTCCATTTGCCCCCGGAGCCTGCCAGACCCCTGGCTCTAGGAGGCTGCCCAGGGGCGCTGCCAACAGCCCCCAGGTGCTGGCTAGCCGCCTCGGCCGGCCACGGGGGGAGCACACACACCTGCGGGTGTCCCCGGGCCGCACACACGAACTGCCCCGCGCTTCCCGGCGTTGCAAATAGGCCCCCCGGGAAGCCCCGCACGCCCTAGGGCTTGTTGGGTGGGGCCGACGCACGGTGGTTGACTGGGGAGGGCTGCTGCTGCCACACACCCACTCCTGAAGCTCACTGGGGCGGTCCAAGGGCGAGGAGCTCGGAGCTCGGTCAGGGCTGTCCCAGCAGAACTTTTTGAGGGTGGACGGACACGCCCGCGGGCAATCAGGTGTTGCGGGCAGGCCCCGGGGGCAGGCCCTGCTGAGTCCCCGAGCGCCACCTGGGTTCCTGCCACCACCCTTGGGCCGGGATGAGGTGCCACCTTGTGCGTAGAAGCCCTGCACACAGGCAAGAAGCCCCCCAGGCCCGCGGCGCACCCGACCCTGGAGCCCCCTGGCCGGATGCAGCCACAGGGAACGGGGGTTCTGAGTTGGCAGGCCCCATTCCCGAAGCATCCACGGGCACTTCCCGAAGGGCTGACACCTGCTGCGCCTCAGCAGCCAGCCAACCTCCCTCCCTCTGGTCGGGCACTGCACGCCACACAGCCACTTGTGTCCCCTGTGTCCCTCCCTGGAGGCCGCAGCGCGTTTTGGGTTTTGGCGCGGACGGGCCCCTCTCGGCTTCCGTAGTCCATTTGCCCCCGGAGCCTGCCAGACCCCTGGCTCTAGGAGGCTGCCCAGGGGCGCTGCCAACAGCCCCCAGGTGCTGGCTAGCCGCCTCGGCCGGCCACGGGGGGAGCACACACACCTGCGGGTGTCCCCGGGCCGCACACACGAACTGCCCCGCGCTTCCCGGCGTTGCAAATAGGCCCCCCGGGAAGCCCCGCCCGCCCTAGGGGCTTGTCGGGTGGGGTCGACGCAAGGTGGTTGACTGGGGAGGGCTGCTGCTGCCACACACCCACTCCTGAAGCCCACTGGGGCGGTCCAAGGGCGAGGAGCTCGGAGCTCGGTCAGGGCTGTCCCAGCAGAACGTTTTGAGGGTGGACGGACACGCCCGCGGGCAATCAGGTGTTGCGGGCAGGCCCCGGGGGCAGGCCCTGCTGAGTCCCCGAGCGCCACCTGGGTTCCTGCCACCACCCTTGGGCCGGGATGAGGTGCCACCTTGTGCGTAGAAGCCCTGCACACAGGCAAGAAGCCCCCCAGGCCCGCGGCGCACCCGACCCTGGAGCCCCCTGGCCGGATGCAGCCACAGGGAACGGGGGTTCTGAGTTGGCAGGCCCCATTCCCGAAGCATCCACGGGCACTTCCCGAAGGGCTGACACCTGCTGCGCCTCAGCAGCCAGCCAACCTCCCTCCCTCTGGTCGGGCACTGCACGCCACACAGCCACTTGTGTCCCCTGTGTCCCTCCCTGGAGGCCGCAGCGCGTTTTGGGTTTTGGCGCGGACGGGCCCCTCTCGGCTTCCGTAGTCCATTTGCCCCCGGAGCCTGCCAGACCCCTGGCTCTAGGAGGCTGCCCAGGGGCGCTGCCAACAGCCCCCAGGTGCTGGCTAGCCGCCTCGGCCGGCCACGGGGGGAGCACACACACCTGCGGGTGTCCCCAGGCCGCACACACGAACTGCCCCGCGCTTCCCGGCGTTGCAAATAGGCCCCCCGGGAAGCCCCGCCCGCCCTAGGGGCTTGTCGGGTGGGGTCGACGCAAGGTGGTTGACTGGGGAGGGCTGCTGCTGCCACACACCCACTCCTGAAGCCCACTGGGGCGGTCCAAGGGCGAGGAGCTCGGAGCTCGGTCAGGGCTGTCCCAGCAGAACGTTTTGAGGGTGGACGGACACGCCCGCGGGCAATCAGGTGTTGCGGGCAGGCCCCGGGGGCAGGCCCTGCTGAGTCCCCGAGCGCCACCTGGGTTCCTGCCACCACCCTTGGGCCGGGATGAGGTGCCACCTTGTGCGTAGAAGCCCTGCACACAGGCAAGAAGCCCCCCAGGCCCGCGGCGCACCCGACCCTGGAGCCCCCTGGCCGGATGCAGCCACAGGGAACGGGGGTTCTGAGTTGGCAGGCCCCATTCCCGAAGCATCCACGGGCACTTCCCGAAGGGCTGACACCTGCTGCGCCTCAGCAGCCAGCCAACCTCCCTCCCTCTGGTCGGGCACTGCAAGCCACACAGCCACTTGTGTCCCCTGTGTCCCTCCCTGGAGGCCGCAGCGCGTTTTGGGTTTTGGCGCGGACGGGCCCCTCTCGGCTTCCGTAGTCCATTTGCCCCCGGAGCCTGCCAGACCCCTGGCTCTAGGAGGCTGCCCAGGGGCGCTGCCAACAGCCCCCAGGTGCTGCCTAGCCGCCTCGGCCGGCCACGGGGGGAGCACACACACCTGCGGGTGTCCCCGGGCCGCACACACGAACTGCCCCGCGCTTCCCGGCGTTGCAAATAGGCCCCCCGGGAAGCCCCGCACGCCCTAGGGGCTTGTCGGGTGGGGCCGACGCAAGGTGGTTGACTGGGGAGGGCTGCTGCTGCCACACACCCACTCCTGAAGCCCACTGGGGCGGTCCAAGGGCGAGGAGCTCGGAGCTCGGTCAGGGCTGTCCCAGCAGAACTTTTTGAGGGTGGACGGACACGCCCGCGGGCAATCAGGTGTTGCGGGCAGGCCCCGGGGGCAGGCCCTGCTGAGTCCCCGAGCGCCACCTGGGTTCCTGCCACCACCCTTGGGCCGGGATGAGGTGCCACCTTGTGTGTAGAAGCCCTGCACACAGGCAAGAAGCCCCCCAGGCCCGCGGCGCACCCGACCCTGGAGCCCCCTGGCCGGATGCAGCCACAGGGAACGGGGGTTCTGAGTTGGCAGGCCCCATTCCCGAAGCATCCACGGGCACTTCCCGAAGGGCTGACACCTGCTGCGCCTCAGCAGCCAGCCAACCTCCCTCCCTCTGGTCGGGCACTGCACGCCACACAGCCACTTGTGTCCCCTGTGTCCCTCCCTGGAGGCCGCAGCGCGTTTTGGGTTTTGGCGCGGACGGGCCCCTCTCGGCTTCCGTAGTCCATTTGCCCCCGGAGCCTGCCAGACCCCTGGCTCTAGGAGGCTGCCCAGGGGCGCTGCCAACAGCCCCCAGGTGCTGGCTAGCCGCCTCGGCCGGCCACGGGGGGAGCACACACACCTGCGGGTGTCCCCGGGCCGCACACACGAACTGCCCCGCGCTTCCCGGCGTTGCAAATAGGCCCCCCGGGAAGCCCCGCACGCCCTAGGGGATTGTCGGGTGGGGCCGACGCAAGGTGGTTGACTGGGGAGGGCTGCTGCTGCCACACACCCACTCCTGAAGCCCACTGGGGCGGTCCAAGGGCGAGGAGCTCGGAGCTCGGTCAGGGCTGTCCCAGCAGAACGTTTTGAGGGTGGACGGACACGCCCGCGGGCAATCAGGTGTTGCGGGCAGGCCCCGGGGGCAGGCCCTGCTGAGTCCCCGAGCGCCACCTGGGTTCCTGCCACCATCCTTGGGCTGGGATGAGGTGCCACCTTGTGCGTAGAAGCCCTGCACACAGGCAAGAAGCCCCCCAGGCCCGCGGCGCACCCGACCCTGGAGCCCCCTGGCCGGCTGCAGCCACAGGGAACGGGGGTTCTGAGTTGGCAGGCCCCATTCCCGAAGCATCCACGGGCACTTCCCGAAGGGCTGACACCTGCTGCGCCTCAGCAGCCAGCCAACCTCCCTCCCTCTGGTCGGGCACTGCAAGCCACACAGCCACTTGTGTCCCCTGTGTCCCTCCCTGGAGGCCGCAGCGCGTTTTGGGTTTTGGCGCGGACGGGCCCCTCTCGGCTTCCGTAGTCCATTTGCCCCCGGAGCCTGCCAGACCCCTGGCTCTAGGAGGCTGCCCAGGGGCGCTGCCAACAGCCCCCAGGTGCTGGCTAGCCGCCTCGGCCGGCCACGGGGGGAGCACACACACCTGCGGGTGTCCCCGGGCCGCACACACGAACTGCCCCGCGCTTCCCGGCGTTGCAAATAGGCCCCCCGGGAAGCCCCGCACGCCCTAGGGGCTTGTCGGGTGGGGCCGACGCACGGTGGTTGACTGGGGAGGGCTGCTGCTGCCACACACCCACTCCTGAAGCTCACTGGGGCGGTCCAAGGGCGAGGAGCTCGGAGCTCGGTCAGGGCTGTCCCAGCAGAACTTTTTGAGGGTGGACGGACACGCCCGCGGGCAATCAGGTGTTGCGGGCAGGCCCCGGGGGCAGGCCCTGCTGAGTCCCCGAGCGCCACCTGGGTTCCTGCCACCACCCTTGGGCCGGGATGAGGTGCCACCTTGTGCGTAGAAGCCCTGCACACAGGCAAGATGCCCCCCAGGCCCGCGGCGCACCCGACCCTGGAGCCCCCTGGCCGGATGCAGCCACAGGGAACGGGGGTTCTGAGTTGGCAGGCCCCATTCCCGAAGCATCCACGGGCACTTCCCGAAGGGCTGACACCTGCTGCGCCTCAGCAGCCAGCCAACCTCCCTCCCTCTGGTCGGGCACTGCACGCTACACAGCCACTTGTGTCCCCTGTGTCCCTCCCTGGAGGCCGCAGCGCGTTTTGGGTTTTGGCGCGGACGGGCCCCTCTCGGCTTCCGTAGTCCATTTGCCCCCGGAGCCTGCCAGACCCCTGGCTCTAGGAGGCTGCCCAGGGGCGCTGCCAACAGCCCCCAGGTGCTGGCTAGCCGCCTCGGCCGGCCACGGGGGGAGCACACACACCTGCGGGTGTCCCCGGGCCGCACACACGAACTGCCCCGCGCTTCCCGGCGTTGCAAATAGGCCCCCCGGGAAGCCCCGCCCGCCCTAGGGGCTTGTCGGGTGGGGTCGACGCAAGGTGGTTGACTGGGGAGGGCTGCTGCTGCCACACACCCACTCCTGAAGCCCACTGGGGCGGTCCAAGGGCGAGGAGCTCGGAGCTCGGTCAGGGCTGTCCCAGCAGAACGTTTTGAGGGTGGACGGACACGCCCGCGGGCAATCAGGTGTTGCGGGCAGGCCCCGGGGGCAGGCCCTGCTGAGTCCCCGAGCGCCACCTGGGTTCCTGCCACCACCCTTGGGCCGGGATGAGGTGCCACCTTGTGCGTAGAAGCCCTGCACACAGGCAAGAAGCCCCCCAGGCCCGCGGCGCACCCGACCCTGGAGCCCCCTGGCCGGATGCAGCCACAGGGAACGGGGGTTCTGAGTTGGCAGGCCCCATTCCCGAAGCATCCACGGGCACTTCCCGAAGGGCTGACACCTGCTGCGCCTCAGCAGCCAGCCAACCTCCCTCCCTCTGGTCGGGCACTGCAAGCCACACAGCCACTTGTGTCCCCTGTGTCCCTCCCTGGAGGCCGCAGCGCGTTTTGGGTTTTGGCGCGGACGGGCCCCTCTCGGCTTCCGTAGTCCATTTGCCCCCGGAGCCTGCCAGACCCCTGGCTCTAGGAGGCTGCCCAGGGGCGCTGCCAACAGCCCCCAGGTGCTGGCTAGCCGCCTCGGCCGGCCACGGGGGGAGCACACACACCTGCGGGTGTCCCCGGGCCGCACACACGAACTGCCCCGCGCTTCCCGGCGTTGCAAATAGGCCCCCCGGGAAGCCCCGCACGCCCTAGGGGCTTGTCGGGTGGGGCCGACGCACGGTGGTTGACTGGGGAGGGCTGCTGCTGCCACACACCCACTCCTGAAGCCCACTGGGGCGGTCCAAGGGCGAGGAGCTCGGAGCTCAGTCAGGGCTGTCCCAGCAGAACTTTTTGAGGGTGGACGGACACGCCCGCGGGCAATCAGGTGTTGCGGGCAGGCCCCGGGGGCAGGCCCTGCTGAGTCCCCGAGTGCCACCTGGGTTCCTGCCACCACCCTTGGGCCGGGATGAGGTGCCACCTTGTGCGTAGAAGCCCTGCACACAGGCAAGAAGCCCCCCAGGCCCGCGGCGCACCCGACCCTGGAGCCCCCTGGCCGGATGCAGCCACAGGGAACGGGGGTTCTGAGTTGGCAGGCCCCATTCCCGAAGCATCCACGGGCACTTCCCGAAGGGCTGACACCTGCTGCGCCTCAGCAGCCAGCCAACCTCCCTCCCTCTGGTCGGGCACTGCAAGCCACACAGCCACTTGTGTCCCCTGTGTCCCTCCCTGGAGGCCGCAGCGCGTTTTGGGTTTTGGCGCGGACGGGCCCCTCTCGGCTTCCGTAGTCCATTTGCCCCCGGAGCCTGCCAGACCCCTGGCTCTAGGAGGCTGCCCAGGGGCGCTGCCAACAGCCCCCAGGTGCTGGCTAGCTGCAGCAGCCGGCCACGGGGGAGCACACACACCTGCGGGTGTCCCCAGGCCGCACACACGGACTGCCCCGCGCTTCCCGGCATTGCAAATAGGCCCCAAGGGAAGCCCCGCCCGCCCTAGGGGCTTGTCGGGTGGGGCCGACGCACGGTGGGTGAGTGGGGAGGGCTGCTGCTGGCACACACCCACTCCTGAAGCCCACTGGGGCGGTCCAAGGGCGAGGAGCTCGGAGCTCGGTCAGGGCTGTCCCAGCAGAACTTTTTGAGGGTGGACGGACACGCCCGCGGGCAATCAGGTGTTGCGGGCAGGCCCCGGGGGCAGGCCCTGCTGAGTCCCCGAGCGCCACCTGGGTTCCTGCCACCACCCTTGGGCCGGGATGAGGTGCCACCTTGTGCGTAGAAGCCCTGCACACAGGCAAGAAGCCCCCCAGGCCCGCGGCGCACCCGACCCTGGAGCCCCCTGGCCGGATGCAGCCACAGGGAACGGGGCTTCTGAGTTGGCAGGCCCCATTCCCGAAGCATCCACGGGCACTTCCCGAAGGGCTGACACCTGCTGCGCCTCAGCAGCCAGCCAACCTCCCTCCCTCTGGTCGGGCACTTCAAGCCACACAGCCACTTGTGTCCCCTGTGTCCCTCCCTGGAGGCCGCAGCGCGTTTTGGGTTTTGGCGCGGACGGGCCCCTCTCGGCTTCCGTAGTCCATTTGCCCCCGGAGCCTGCCAGACCCCTGGCTCTAGGAGGCTGCCCAGGGGCGCTGCCAACAGCCCCCAGGTGCTGGCTAGCCGCAGCAGCCGGCCACGGGGGAGCACACACACCTGCGGGTGTCCCCAGGCCGCACACACGGACTGCCCCGCGCATCCCGGCATTGCAAATAGGACCCCCGGGAAGCCCCGCCCGCCCTAGGGGCTTGTCGGGTGGGGCCGACGCACGGTGGGTGAGTGGGGAGGGCTGCTGCTGGCACACACCCACTCCTGAAGCCCACTGGGGCGGTCCAAGGGCGAGGAGCTCGGAGCTCGGTCAGGGCTGTCCCAGCAGAACTTTTTGAGGGTGGACGGACACGCCCGCGGGCAATCAGGTGTTGCGGGCAGGCCCCGGGGGCAGGCCCTGCTGAGTCCCCGAGCGCCACCTGGGTTCCTGCCATCACCCTTGGGCCGGGATGAGGTGCCACCTTGTGCGTAGAAGCCCTGCACACAGGCAAGAAGCCCCCCAGGCCCGCGGCGCACCCGACCCTGGAGCCCCCTGGCCGGCTGCAGCCACAGGGAACGGGGGTTCTGAGTTGGCAGGCCCCATTCCCGAAGCATCCACGGGCACTTCCCGAAGGGCTGACACCTGCTGCGCCTCAGCAGCCAGCCAACCTCCCTCCCTCTGGTCGGGCACTGCAAGCCACACAGCACTTGTGTCCCCTGTGTCCCTCCCTGGAGGCCGCAGCGCGTTTTGGGTTTTGGCGCGGACGGGCCCCTCTCGGCTTCCGTAGTCCATTTGCCCCCGGAGCCTGCCAGACCCCTGGCTCTAGGAGGCTGCCCAGGGGCGCTGCCAACAGCCCCAGGTGCTGGCTAGCCGCCTCGGCCGGCCACGGGGGGAGCACACACACCTGCGGGTGTCCCCGGGCCGCACACACGAACTGCCCCGCGCTTCCCGGCATTGCAAATAGGCCCCCCGGGAAGCCCCGCACGCCCTAGGGGCTTGTCGGGTGGGGCCGACGCACGGTGGTTGACTGGGGAGGGCTGCTGCTGCCACACACCCACTCCTGAAGCCCACTGGGGCGGTCCAAGGGCGAGGAGCTCGGAGCTCGGTCAGGGCTGTCCCAGCAGAACTTTTTGAGGGTGGACGGACACGCCCGCGGGCAATCAGGTGTTGCGGGCAGGCCCCGGGGGCAGGCCCTGCTGAGTCCCCGAGCGCCACCTGGGTTCCTGCCACCACCCTTGGGCCGGGATGAGGTGCCACCTTGTGCGTAGAAGCCCTGCACACAGGCAAGAAGCCCCCCAGGCCCACGGCGCACCCGACCCTGGAGCCCCCTGGCCGGCTGCAGCCACAGGGAACGGGGGTTCTGAGTTGGCAGGCCCCATTCCCGAAGCATCCACGGGCACTTCCCGAAGGGCTGACACCTGCTGCGCCTCAGCAGCCAGCCAACCTCCCTCCCTCTGGTCGGGCACTGCAAGCCACACAGCCACTTGTGTCCCCTGTGTCCCTCCCTGGAGGCCGCAGCGCGTTTTGGGTTTTGGCGCGGACGGGCCCCTCTCGGCTTCCGTAGTCCATTTGCCCCCGGAGCCTGCCAGACCCCTGGCTCTAGGAGGCTGCCCAGGGGCGCTGCCAACAGCCCCCAGGTGCTGGCTAGCCGCAGCAGCCGGCCACGGGGGAGCACACACACCTGCGGGTGTCCCCAGGCCGCACACACGGACTGCCCCGCGCTTCCCGGCATTGCAAATAGGCCCCAAGGGAAGCCCCGCCCGCCCTAGGGGCTTGTCGGGTGGGGCCGACGCACGGTGGGTGAGTGGGGAGGGCTGCTGCTGCCACACACCCACTCCTGAAGCCCACTGGGGCGGTCCAAGGGCGAGGAGCTCGGAGCTCGGTCAGGGCTGTCCCAGCAGAACTTTTTGAGGGTGGACGGACACGCCCGCGGACAATCAGGTGTTGCGGGCAGGCCCCGGGGGCAGGCCCTGCTGAGTCCCCGAGCGCCACCTGGGTTCCTGCCACCACCCTTGGGCCGGGATGAGGTGCCACCTTGTGCGTAGAAGCCCTGCACACAGGCAAGAAGCCCCCCAGGCCCGCGGCGCACCCGACCCTGGAGCCCCCTGGCCGGATGCAGCCACAGGGAAGGGTGCTTCTGAGTTGGCAGGCCCCATTCCCGAAGCATCCACGGGCACTTCCCGAAGGGCTGACACCTGCTGCGCCTCAGCAGCCAGCCAACCTCCCTCCCTCTGGTCGGGCACTGCAAGCCACACAGCCACTTGTGTCCCCTGTGTCCCTCCCTGGAGGCCGCAGCGCGTTTTGGGTTTTGGCGCGGACGGGCCCCTCTCGGCTTCCGTAGTCCATTTGCCCCCGGAGCCTGCCAGACCCCTGGCTCTAGGAGGCTGCCCAGGGGCGCTGCCAACAGCCCCCAGGTGCTGCCTAGCCGCCTCGGCCGGCCACGGGGGGAGCACACACACCTGCGGGTGTCCCCGGGCCGCACACACGAACTGCCCCGCGCTTCCCGGCGTTGCAAATAGGCCCCCCGGGAAGCCCCGCACGCCCTAGGGGCTTGTCGGGTGGGGCCGACGCACGGTGGTTGACTGGGGAGGGCTGCTGCTGCCACACACCCACTCCTGAAGCCCACTGGGGCGGTCCAAGGGCGAGGAGCTCGGAGCTCGGTCAGGGCTGTCCCAGCAGAACTTTTTGAGGGTGGACGGACACGCCCGCGGGCAATCAGGTGTTGCGGGCAGGCCCCGGGGGCAGGCCCTGCTGAGTCCCCGAGCGCCACCTGGGTTCCTGCCACCACCCTTGGGCCGGGATGAGGTGCCACCTTGTGCGTAGAAGCCCTGCACACAGGCAAGAAGCCCCCCAGGCCCGCGGCGCACCCGACCCTGGAGCCCCCTGGCCGGCTGCAGCCACAGGGAACGGGGGTTCTGAGTTGGCAGGCCCCATTCCCGAAGCATCCACGGGCACTTCCCGAAGGGCTGACACCTGCTGCGCCTCAGCAGCCAGCCAACCTCCCTCCCTCTGGTCGGGCACTGCAAGCCACACAGCCACTTGTGTCCCCTGTGTCCCTCCCTGGAGGCCGCAGCGCGTTTTGGGTTTTGGCGCGGACGGGCCCCTCTCGGCTTCCGTAGTCCATTTGCCCCCGGAGCCTGCCAGACCCCTGGCTCTAGGAGGCTGCCCAGGGGCGCTGCCAACAGCCCCCAGGTGCTGGCTAGCCGCCTCGGCCGGCCACGGGGGGAGCACACACACCTGCGGGTGTCCCCGGGCCGCACACACGAACTGCCCCGCGCTTCCCGGCGTTGCAAATAGGCCCCCCGAGAAGCCCCGCACGCCCTAGGGGCTTGTCGGGTGGGGCCGACGCACGGTGGTTGACTGGGGAGGGCTGCTGCTGCCACACACCCACTCCTGAAGCTCACTGGGGCGGTCCAAGGGCGAGGAGCTCGGAGCTCGGTCAGGGCTGTCCCAGCAGAACTTTTTGAGGGTGGACGGACACGCCCGCGGGCAATCAGGTGTTGCGGGCAGGCCCCGGGGGCAGGCCCTGCTGAGTCCCCGAGCGCCACCTGGGTTCCTGCCACCACCCTTGGGCCGGGATGAGGTGCCACCTTGTGCGTAGAAGCCCTGCACACAGGCAAGAAGCCCCCCAGGCCCGCGGCGCACCCGACCCTGGAGCCCCCTGGCCGGATGCAGCCACAGGGAACGGGGGTTCTGAGTTGGCAGGCCCCATTCCCGAAGCATCCACGGGCACTTCCCGAAGGGCTGACACCTGCTGCGCCTCAGCAGCCAGCCAACCTCCCTCCCTCTGGTCGGGCACTGCACGCCACACAGCCACTTGTGTCCCCTGTGTCCCTCCCTGGAGGCCGCAGCGCGTTTTGGGTTTTGGCGCGGACGGGCCCCTCTCGGCTTCCGTAGTCCATTTGCCCCCGGAGCCTGCCAGACCCCTGGCTCTAGGAGGCTGCCCAGGGGCGCTGCCAACAGCCCCCAGGTGCTGGCTAGCCGCCTCGGCCGGCCACGGGGGGAGCACACACACCTGCGGGTGTCCCCGGGCCGCACACACGAACTGCCCCGCGCTTCCCGGCGTTGCAAATAGGCCCCCCGGGAAGCCCCGCCCGCCCTAGGGGCTTGTCGGGTGGGGTCGACGCAAGGTGGTTGACTGGGGAGGGCTGCTGCTGCCACACACCCACTCCTGAAGCCCACTGGGGCGGTCCAAGGGCGAGGAGCTCGGAGCTCGGTCAGGGCTGTCCCAGCAGAACGTTTTGAGGGTGGACGGACACGCCCGCGGGCAATCAGGTGTTGCGGGCAGGCCCCGGGGGCAGGCCCTGCTGAGTCCCCGAGCGCCACCTGGGTTCCTGCCACCACCCTTGGGCCGGGATGAGGTGCCACCTTGTGCGTAGAAGCCCTGCACACAGGCAAGAAGCCCCCCAGGCCCGCGGCGCACCCGACCCTGGAGCCCCCTGGCCGGATGCAGCCACAGGGAACGGGGGTTCTGAGTTGGCAGGCCCCATTCCCGAAGCATCCACGGGCACTTCCCGAAGGGCTGACACCTGCTGCGCCTCAGCAGCCAGCCAACCTCCCTCCCTCTGGTCGGGCACTGCAAGCCACACAGCCACTTGTGTCCCCTGTGTCCCTCCCTGGAGGCCGCAGCGCGTTTTGGGTTTTGGCGCGGACGGGCCCCTCTCGGCTTCCGTAGTCCATTTGCCCCCGGAGCCTGCCAGACCCCTGGCTCTAGGAGGCTGCCCAGGGGCGCTGCCAACAGCCCCCAGGTGCTGCCTAGCCGCCTCGGCCGGCCACGGGGGGAGCACACACACCTGCGGGTGTCCCCGGGCCGCACACACGAACTGCCCCGCGCTTCCCGGCGTTGCAAATAGGCCCCCCGGGAAGCCCCGCACGCCCTAGGGGCTTGTCGGGTGGGGCCGACGCAAGGTGGTTGACTGGGGAGGGCTGCTGCTGCCACACACCCACTCCTGAAGCCCACTGGGGCGGTCCAAGGGCGAGGAGCTCGGAGCTCGGTCAGGGCTGTCCCAGCAGAACTTTTTGAGGGTGGACGGACACGCCCGCGGGCAATCAGGTGTTGCGGGCAGGCCCCGGGGGCAGGCCCTGCTGAGTCCCCGAGCGCCACCTGGGTTCCTGCCACCACCCTTGGGCCGGGATGAGGTGCCACCTTGTGTGTAGAAGCCCTGCACACAGGCAAGAAGCCCCCCAGGCCCGCGGCGCACCCGACCCTGGAGTCCCTGGAGCCCCCTGGCCGGATGCAGCCACAGGGAACGGGGGTTCTGAGTTGGCAGGCCCCATTCCCGAAGCATCCACGGGCACTTCACGAAGGGCTGACACCTGCGGCGCCTCAGCAGCCAGCCAACCTCCCTCCCTCTGGTCGGGCACTGCACGCCACACAGCCACTTGTGTCCCCTGTGTCCCTCCCTGGAGGCCGCAGCGCGTTTTGGGTTTTGGCGCGGACGGGCCCCTCTCGGCTTCCGTAGTCCATTTGCCCCCGGAGCCTGCCAGACCCCTGGCTCTAGGAGGCTGCCCAGGGGCGCTGCCAACAGCCCCCAGGTGCTGGCTAGCCGCCTCGGCCGGCCACGGGGGGAGCACACACACCTGCGGGTGTCCCCGGGCCGCACACACGAACTGCCCCGCGCTTCCCGGCGTTGCAAATAGGCCCCCCGGGAAGCCCCGCCCGCCCTAGGGGCTTGTCGGGTGGGGCCGACGCAAGGTGGTTGACTGGGGAGGGCTGCTGCTGCCACACACCCACTCCTGAAGCCCACTGGGGCGGTCCAAGGGCGAGGAGCTCGGAGCTCGGTCAGGGCTGTCCCAGCAGAACTTTTTGAGGGTGGACGGACACGCCCGCGGGCAATCAGGTGTTGCGGGCAGGCCCCGGGGGCAGGCCCTGCTGAGTCCCCGAGCGCCACCTGGGTTCCTGCCACCACCCTTGGGCCAGGATGAGGTGCCACCTTGTGCGTAGAAGCCCTGCTCACAGGCAAGAAGCCCCCCATGCCCGCGGCGCACCCGACCCTGGAGCCCCCTGGCCGGATGCAGCCACAGGGAACGGGGGTTCTGAGTTGGCAGGCCCCATTCCCGAAGCATCCACGGGCACTTCCCGAAGGGCTGACACCTGCTGCGCCTCAGCAGCCAGCCAACCTCCCTCCCTCTGGTCGGGCACTGCAAGCCACACAGCCACTTGTGTCCCCTGTGTCCCTCCCTGGAGGCCGCAGCGCGTTTTGGGTTTTGGCGCGGACGGGCCCCTCTCGGCTTCCGTAGTCCATTTGCCCCCGGAGCCTGCCAGACCCCTGGCTCTAGGAGGCTGCCCAGGGGCGCTGCCAACAGCCCCCAGGTGCTGGCTAGCCGCCTCGGCCGGCCACGGGGGGAGCACACACACCTGCGGGTGTCCCCGGGCCGCACACACGAACTGCCCCGCGCTTCCCGGCGTTGCAAATAGGCCCCCCGGGAAGCCCCGCACGCCCTAGGGGCTTGTCGGGTGGGGCCGACGCACGGTGGTTGACTGGGGAGGGCTGCTGCTGCCACACACCCACTCCTGAAGCTCACTGGGGCGGTCCAAGGGCGAGGAGCTCGGAGCTCGGTCAGGGCTGTCCCAGCAGAACTTTTTGAGGGTGGACGGACACGCCCGCGGGCAATCAGGTGTTGCGGGCAGGCCCCGGGGGCAGGCCCTGCTGAGTCCCCGAGCGCCACCTGGGTTCCTGCCACCACCCTTGGGCCGGGATGAGGTGCCACCTTGTGCGTAGAAGCCCTGCACACAGGCAAGAAGCCCCCCAGGCCCGCGGCGCACCCGACCCTGGAGCCCCCTGGCCGGATGCAGCCACAGGGAACGGGGGTTCTGAGTTGGCAGGCCCCATTCCCGAAGCATCCACGGGCACTTCCCGAAGGGCTGACACCTGCTGCGCCTCAGCAGCCAGCCAACCTCCCTCCCTCTGGTCGGGCACTGCACGCCACACAGCCACTTGTGTCCCCTGTGTCCCTCCCTGGAGGCCGCAGCGCGTTTTGGGTTTTGGCGCGGACGGGCCCCTCTCGGCTTCCGTAGTCCATTTGCCCCCGGAGCCTGCCAGACCCCTGGCTCTAGGAGGCTGCCCAGGGGCGCTGCCAACAGCCCCCAGGTGCTGGCTAGCCGCCTCGGCCGGCCACGGGGGGAGCACACACACCTGCGGGTGTCCCCGGGCCGCACACACGAACTGCCCCGCGCTTCCCGGCGTTGCAAATAGGCCCCCCGGGAAGCCCCGCCCGCCCTAGGGGCTTGTCGGGTGGGGTCGACGCAAGGTGGTTGACTGGGGAGGGCTGCTGCTGGCACACACCCACTCCTGAAGCCCACTGGGGCGGTCCAAGGGCGAGGAGCTCGGAGCTCGGTCAGGGCTGTCCCAGCAGAACGTTTTGAGGGTGGACGGACACGCCCGCGGGCAATCAGGTGTTGCGGGCAGGCCCCGGGGGCAGGCCCTGCTGAGTCCCCGAGCGCCACCTGGGTTCCTGCCACCACCCTTGGGCCGGGATGAGGTGCCACCTTGTGCGTAGAAGCCCTGCACACAGGCAAGAAGCCCCCCAGGCCCGCGGCGCACCCGACCCTGGAGCCCCCTGGCCGGATGCAGCCACAGGGAACGGGGGTTCTGAGTTGGCAGGCCCCATTCCCGAAGCATCCACGGGCACTTCCCGAAGGGCTGACACCTGCTGCGCCTCAGCAGCCAGCCAACCTCCCTCCCTCTGGTCGGGCACTGCAAGCCACACAGCCACTTGTGTCCCCTGTGTCCCTCCCTGGAGGCCGCAGCGCGTTTTGGGTTTTGGCGCGGACGGGCCCCTCTCGGCTTCCGTAGTCCATTTGCCCCCGGAGCCTGCCAGACCCCTGGCTCTAGGAGGCTGCCCAGGGGCGCTGCCAACAGCCCCCAGGTGCTGCCTAGCCGCCTCGGCCGGCCACGGGGGGAGCACACACACCTGCGGGTGTCCCCGGGCCGCACACACGAACTGCCCCGCGCTTCCCGGCGTTGCAAATAGGCCCCCCGGGAAGCCCCGCACGCCCTAGGGGCTTGTCGGGTGGGGCCGACGCAAGGTGGTTGACTGGGGAGGGCTGCTGCTGCCACACACCCACTCCTGAAGCCCACTGGGGCGGTCCAAGGGCGAGGAGCTCGGAGCTCGGTCAGGGCTGTCCCAGCAGAACTTTTTGAGGGTGGACGGACACGCCCGCGGGCAATCAGGTGTTGCGGGCAGGCCCCGGGGGCAGGCCCTGCTGAGTCCCCGAGCGCCACCTGGGTTCCTGCCACCACCCTTGGGCCGGGATGAGGTGCCACCTTGTGTGTAGAAGCCCTGCACACAGGCAAGAAGCCCCCCAGGCCCGCGGCGCACCCGACCCTGGAGCCCCCTGGCCGGATGCAGCCACAGGGAACGGGGGTTCTGAGTTGGCAGGCCCCATTCCCGAAGCATCCACGGGCACTTCCCGAAGGGCTGACACCTGCTGCGCCTCAGCAGCCAGCCAACCTCCCTCCCTCTGGTCGGGCACTGCACGCCACACAGCCACTTGTGTCCCCTGTGTCCCTCCCTGGAGGCCGCAGCGCGTTTTGGGTTTTGGCGCGGACGGGCCCCTCTCGGCTTCCGTAGTCCATTTGCCCCCGGAGCCTGCCAGACCCCTGGCTCTAGGAGGCTGCCCAGGGGCGCTGCCAACAGCCCCCAGGTGCTGGCTAGCCGCCTCGGCCGGCCACGGGGGGAGCACACACACCTGCGGGTGTCCCCGGGCCGCACACACGAACTGCCCCGCGCTTCCCGGCGTTGCAAATAGGCCCCCCGGGAAGCCCCGCACGCCCTAGGGGCTTGTCGGGTGGGGCCGACGCAAGGTGGTTGACTGGGGAGGGCTGCTGCTGCCACACACCCACTCCTGAAGCCCACTGGGGCGGTCCAAGGGCGAGGAGCTCGGAGCTCGGTCAGGGCTGTCCCAGCAGAACTTTTTGAGGGTGGACGGACACGCCCGCGGGCAATCAGGTGTTGCGGGCAGGCCCCGGGGGCAGGCCCTGCTGAGTCCCCGAGCGCCACCTGGGTTCCTGCCACCACCCTTGGGCCGGGATGAGGTGCCACCTTGTGCGTAGAAGCCCTGCACACAGGCAAGAAGCCCCCCAGGCCCGCGGCGCACCCGACCCTGGAGCCACTGGAGCCCCCTGGCCGGATGCAGCCACAGGGAACGGGGGTTCTGAGTTGGCAGGCCCCATTCCCGAAGCATCCACGGGCACTTCCCGAAGGGCTGACACCTGCGGCGCCTCAGCAGCCAGCCAACCTCCCTCCCTCTGGTCGGGCACTGCACGCCACACAGCCACTTGTGTCCCCTGTGTCCCTCCCTGGAGGCCGCAGCGCGTTTTGGGTTTTGGCGCGGACGGGCCCCTCTCGGCTTCCGTAGTCCATTTGCCCCCGGAGCCTGCCAGACCCCTGGCTCTAGGAGGCTGCCCAGGGGCGCTGCCAACAGCCCCCAGGTGCTGGCTAGCCGCCTCGGCCGGCCACGGGGGGAGCACACACACCTGCGGGTGTCCCCGGGCCGCACACACGAACTGCCCCGCGCTTCCCGGCGTTGCAAATAGGCCCCCCGGGAAGCCCCGCCCGCCCTAGGGGCTTGTCGGGTGGGGCCGACGCAAGGTGGTTGACTGGGGAGGGCTGCTGCTGCCACACACCCACTCCTGAAGCCCACTGGGGCGGTCCAAGGGCGAGGAGCTCGGAGCTCGGTCAGGGCTGTCCCAGCAGAACTTTTTGAGGGTGGACGGACACGCCCGCGGGCAATCAGGTGTTGCGGGCAGGCCCCGGGGGCAGGCCCTGCTGAGTCCCCGAGCGCCACCTGGGTTCCTGCCACCACCCTTGGGCCAGGATGAGGTGCCACCTTGTGCGTAGAAGCCCTGCACACAGGCAAGAAGCCCCCCAGGCCCGCGGCGCACCCGACCCTGGAGCCCCCTGGCCGGATGCAGCCACAGGGAACGGGGGTTCTGAGTTGGCAGGCCCCATTCCCGAAGCATCCACGGGCACTTCCCGAAGGGCTGACACCTGCTGCGCCTCAGCAGCCAGCCAACCTCCCTCCCTCTGGTCGGGCACTGCACGCCACACAGCCACTTGTGTCCCCTGTGTCCCTCCCTGGAGGCCGCAGCGCGTTTTGGGTTTTGGCGCGGACGGGCCCCTCTCGGCTTCCGTAGTCCATTTGCCCCCGGAGCCTGCCAGACCCCTGGCTCTAGGAGGCTGCCCAGGGGCGCTGCCAACAGCCCCCAGGTGCTGGCTAGCCGCCTCGGCCGGCCACGGGGGGAGCACACACACCTGCGGGTGTCCCCGGGCCGCACACACGAACTGCCCCGCGCTTCCCGGCATTGCAAATAGGCCCCCCCGGGAAGCCCCGCCCGCCCTAGGGGCTTGTCGGGTGGGGCCGACGCAAGGTGGTTGACTGGGGAGGGCTGCTGCTGCCACACACCCACTCCTGAAGCCCACTGGGGCGGTCCAAGGGCGAGGAGCTCGGAGCTCGGTCAGGGCTGTCCCAGCAGAACTTTTTGAGGGTGGACGGACACGCCCGCGGGCAATCAGGTGTTGCAGGCAGGCCCCGGGGGCAGGCCCTGCTGAGTCCCCGAGCGCCACCTGGGTTCCTGCCACCACCCTTGGGCCGGGATGAGGTGCCACCTTGTGCGTAGAAGCCCTGCACACAGGCAAGAAGCCCCCCAGGCCCGCGGCGCACCCGACCCTGGAGCCACTGGAGCCCCTGGCCGGATGCAGCCACAGGGAACGGGGGTTCTGAGTTGGCAGGCCCCATTCCCGAAGCATCCACGGGCACTTCCCGAAGGGCTGACACCTGCTGCGCCTCAGCAGCCAGCCAACCTCCCTCCCTCTGGTCGGGCACTGCACGCCACACAGCCACTTGTGTCCCCTGTGTCCCTCCCTGGAGGCCACAGCGCGTTTTGGGTTTTGGCGCGGACGGGCCCCTCTCGGCTTCCGTAGTCCATTTGCCCCCGGAGCCTGCCAGACCCCTGGCTCTAGGAGGCTGCCCAGGGGCGCTGCCAACAGCCCCCAGGTGCTGGCTAGCCGCCTCGGCCGGCCACGGGGGGAGCACACACACCTGCGGGTGTCCCCGGGCCACACACACGAACTGCCCCGCGCTTCCCGGCGTTGCAAATAGGCCCCCCGGGAAGCCCCGCCCGCCCTAGGGGCTTGTCGGGTGGGGCCGACGCAAGGTGGTTGACTGGGGAGGGCTGCTGCTGCCACACACCCACTCCTGAAGCCCACTGGGGCGGTCCAAGGGCGAGGAGCTCGGAGCTCGGTCAGGGCTGTCCCAGCAGAACTTTTTGAGGGTGGACGGACACGCCCGCGGGCAATCAGGTGTTGCGGGCAGGCCCCGGGGGCAGGCCCTGCTGAGTCCCCGAGCGCCACCTGGGTTCCTGCCACTAACCTTGGGCCGGGATGAGGTGCCACCTTGTGCGTAGAAGCCCTGCACACAGGCAAGAAGCCCCCCAGGCCCACGGCGCACCCGACCCTGGAGCCCCCTGGCCGGATGCAGCCACAGGGAACGGGGGTTCTGAGTTGGCAGGCCCCATTCCCGAAGCATCCACGGGCACTTCCCGAAGGGCTGACACCTGCTGCGCCTCAGCAGCCAGCCAACCTCCCTCCCTCTGGTCGGGCACTGCACGCCACACAGCCACTTGTGTCCCCTGTGTCCCTCCCTGGAGGCCGCAGCGCGTTTTGGGTTTTGGCGCGGACGGGCCCCTCTCGGCTTCCGTAGTCCATTTGCCCCCGGAGCCTGCCAGACCCCTGGCTCTAGGAGGCTGCCCAGGGGCGCTGCCAACAGCCCCCAGGTGCTGGCTAGCCGCCTCGGCCGGCCACGGGGGGAGCACACACAGCTACGGGTGTCCCCGGGCCGCACACACGAACTGCCCCGCACTTCCCGGCGTTGCAAATAGGCCCCCCGGGAAGCCCCGCCCACCCTAGGGGCTTGTCGGGTGGGGCCGACGCAAGGTGGTTGACTGGGGAGGGCTGCTGCTGCCACACACCCACTCCTGAAGCCCACTGGGGCGGTCCAAGGGCGAGGAGCTCGGAGCTCGGTCAGGGCTGTCCCAGCAGAACGTTTTGAGGGTGGACGGACACGCCCGCGGGCAATCAGGTGTTGCGGGCAGGCCCCGGGGGCAGGCCCTGCTGAGTCCCCGAGCGCCACCTGGGTTCCTGCCACCACCCTTGGGCCGGGATGAGGTGCCACCTTGTGCGTAGAAGCCCTGCACACAGGCAAGAAGCCCCCCAGGCCCGCGGCGCACCCGACCCTGGAGCCCCCTGGCCGGCTGCAGCCACAGGGAACGGGGGTTCTGAGTTGGCAGGCCCCATTCCCGAAGCATCCACGGGCACTTCCCGAAGGGCTGACACCTGCTGCGCCTCAGCAGCCAGCCAACCTCCCTCCCTCTGGGCGGGCACTGCAAGCCACACAGCCACTTGTGTCCCCTGTGTCCCTCCCTGGAGGCCGCAGCGCGTTTTGGGTTTTGGCGCGGACGGGCCCCTCTCGGCTTCCGTAGTCCATTTGCCCCCGGAGCCTGCCAGACCCCTGGCTCTAGGAGGCTGCCCAGGGGCGCTGCCAACAGCCCCCAGGTGCTGGCTAGCCGCCTCGGCCGGCCACGGGGGGAGCACACACACCTGCGGGTGTCCCCGGGCCGCACACACGAACTGCCCCGCGCTTCCGGGCGTTGCAAATAGGCCCCCCGGGAAGCCCCGCCCGCCCTAGGGGCTTGTCGGGTGGGGCCGACGCAAGGTGGTTGACTGGGGAGGGCTGCTGCTGCCACACACCCACTCCTGAAGCCCACTGGGGCGGTCCAAGGGCGAGGAGCTCGGAGCTCGGTCAGGGCTGTCCCAGCAGAACTTTTTGAGGGTGGACGGACACGCCCGCGGGCAATCAGGTGTTGCGGGCAGGCCCCGGGGGCAGGCCCTGCTGAGTCCCCGAGCGCCACCTGGGTTCCTGCCACCACCCTTGGGCCGGGATGAGGTGCCACCTTGTGCGTAGAAGCCCTGCACACAGGCAAGAAGCCCCCCAGGCCCGCGGCGCACCCGACCCTGGAGCCCCCTGGCCGGATGCAGCCACAGGGAACGGGGGTTCTGACTTGGCAGGCCCCATTCCCGAAGCATCCACGGGCACTTCCCGAAGGGCTGACACCTGCTGCGCCTCAGCAGCCAGCCAACCTCCCTCCCTCTGGTCGGGCACTGCAAGCCACACAGCCACTTGTGTCCCCTGTGTCCCTCCCTGGAGGCCGCAGCGCGTTTTGGGTTTTGGCGCGGACGGGCCCCTCTCGGCTTCCGTAGTCCATTTGCCCCCGGAGCCTGCCAGACCCCTGGCTCTAGGAGGCTGCCCAGGGGCGCTGCCAACAGCCCCCAGGTGCTGGCTAGCCGCCTCGGCCGGCCACGGGGGGAGCACACACACCTGCGGGTGTCCCCGGGCCGCACACACGAACTGCCCCGCGCTTCCCGGCGTTGCAAATAGGCCCCCCGGGAAGCCCCGCACGCCCTAGGGGCTTGTCGGGTGGGGCCGACGCAAGGTGGTTGACTGGGGAGGGCTGCTGCTGCCACACACCCACTCCTGAAGCCCACTGGGGCGGTCCAAGGGCGAGGAGCTCGGAGCTCGGTCAGGGCTGTCCCAGCAGAACTTTTTGAGGGTGGACGGACACGCCCGCGGGCAATCAGGTGTTGCGGGCAGGCCCCGGGGGCAGGCCCTGCTGAGTCCCCGAGCGCCACCTGGGTTCCTGCCACCACCCTTGGGCCGGGATGAGGTGCCACCTTGTGCGTAGAAGCCCTGCACACAGGCAAGAAGCCCCCCAGGCCCGCGGCGCACCCGACCCTGGAGCCCCTGGAGCCCCTTGGCCGGATGCAGCCACAGGGAACGGGGGTTCTGAGTTGGCAGGCCCCATTCCCGAAGCATCCACGGGCACTTCCCGAAGGGCTGACACCTGCTGCGCCTCAGCAGCCAGCCAACCTCCCTCCCTCTGGTCGGGCACTGCACGCCACACAGCCACTTGTGTCCCCTGTGTCCCTCCCTGGAGGCCGCAGCGCGTTTTGGGTTTTGGCGCGGATGGGCCCCTCTCGGCTTCCGTAGTCCATTTGCCCCCGGAGCCTGCCAGACCCCTGGCTCTAGGAGGCTGCCCAGGGGCACTGCCAACAGCCCCCAGGTGCTGGCTAGCCGCCTCGGCCGGCCACGGGGGGAGCACACACACCTGCGGGTGTCCCCGGGCCGCACACACGAACTGCCCCGCGCTTCCGGGCGTTGCAAATAGGCCCCCCGGGAAGCCCCGCCCGCCCTAGGGGCTTGTCGGGTGGGGCCGACGCAAGGTGGTTGACTGGGGAGGGCTGCTGCTGCCACACACCCACTCCTGAAGCCCACTGGGGCGGTCCAAGGGCGAGGAGCTCGGAGCTCGGTCAGGGCTGTCCCAGCAGAACTTTTTGAGGGTGGACGGACACGCCCGCGGGCAATCAGGTGTTGCGGGCAGGCCCCGGGGGCAGGCCCTGCTGAGTCCCCGAGCGCCACCTGGGTTCCTGCCACCACCCTTGGGCCGGGATGAGGTGCCACCTTGTGCGTAGAAGCCCTGCACACAGGCAAGAAGCCCCCCAGGCCCGCGGCGCACCCGACCCTGGAGCCCCCTGGCCGGATGCAGCCACAGGGAACGGGGGTTCTGACTTGGCAGGCCCCATTCCCGAAGCATCCACGGGCACTTCCCGAAGGGCTGACACCTGCTGCGCCTCAGCAGCCAGCCAACCTCCCTCCCTCTGGTCGGGCACTGCAAGCCACACAGCCACTTGTGTCCCCTGTGTCCCTCCCTGGAGGCCGCAGCGCGTTTTGGGTTTTGGCGCGGACGGGCCCCTCTCGGCTTCCGTAGTCCATTTGCCCCCGGAGCCTGCCAGACCCCTGGCTCTAGGAGGCTGCCCAGGGGCGCTGCCAACAGCCCCCAGGTGCTGGCTAGCCGCCTCGGCCGGCCACGGGGGGAGCACACACACCTGCGGGTGTCCCCGGGCCGCACACACGAACTGCCCCGCGCTTCCCGGCGTTGCAAATAGGCCCCCCGGGAAGCCCCGCACGCCCTAGGGGCTTGTCGGGTGGGGCCGACGCAAGGTGGTTGACTGGGGAGGGCTGCTGCTGCCACACACCCACTCCTGAAGCCCACTGGGGCGGTCCAAGGGCGAGGAGCTCGGAGCTCGGTCAGGGCTGTCCCAGCAGAACTTTTTGAGGGTGGACGGACACGCCCGCGGGCAATCAGGTGTTGCGGGCAGGCCCCGGGGGCAGGCCCTGCTGAGTCCCCGAGCGCCACCTGGGTTCCTGCCACCACCCTTGGGCCGGGATGAGGTGCCACCTTGTGCGTAGAAGCCCTGCACACAGGCAAGAAGCCCCCCAGGCCCGCGGCGCACCCGACCCTGGAGCCCCTGGAGCCCCTTGGCCGGATGCAGCCACAGGGAACGGGGGTTCTGAGTTGGCAGGCCCCATTCCCGAAGCATCCACGGGCACTTCCCGAAGGGCTGACACCTGCTGCGCCTCAGCAGCCAGCCAACCTCCCTCCCTCTGGTCGGGCACTGCACGCCACACAGCCACTTGTGTCCCCTGTGTCCCTCCCTGGAGGCCGCAGCGCGTTTTGGGTTTTGGCGCGGATGGGCCCCTCTCGGCTTCCGTAGTCCATTTGCCCCCGGAGCCTGCCAGACCCCTGGCTCTAGGAGGCTGCCCAGGGGCACTGCCAACAGCCCCCAGGTGCTGGCTAGCCGCCTCGGCCGGCCACGGGGGGAGCACACACACCTGCGGGTGTCCCCGGGCCGCACACACGAACTGCCCCGCGCTTCCGGGCGTTGCAAATAGGCCCCCCGGGAAGCCCCGCCCGCCCTAGGGGCTTGTCGGGTGGGGCCGACGCAAGGTGGTTGACTGGGGAGGGCTGCTGCTGCCACACACCCACTCCTGAAGCCCACTGGGGCGGTCCAAGGGCGAGGAGCTCGGAGCTCGGTCAGGGCTGTCCCAGCAGAACGTTTTGAGGGTGGACGGACACGCCCGCGGGCAATCAGGTGTTGCGGGCAGGCCCCGGGGGCAGGCCCTGCTGAGTCCCCGAGCGCCACCTGGGTTCCTGCCACCACCCTTGGGCCGGGATGAGGTGCCACCTTGTGCGTAGAAGCCCTGCACACAGGCAAGAAGCCCCCCAGGCCCGCGGCGCACCCGACCCTGGAGCCCCTGGAGCCCCCTGGCCGGATGCAGCCACAGGGAACGGGGGTTCTGAGTTGGCAGGCCCCATTCCCGAAGCATCCACGGGCACTTCCCGAAGGGCTGACACCTGCTGCGCCTCAGCAGCCAGCCAACCTCCCTCCCTCTGGTCGTGCACTGCACGCCACACAGCCACTTGTGTCCCCTGTGTCCCTCCCTGGAGGCCGCAGCGCGTTTTGGGTTTTGGCGCGGACGGGCCCCTCTCGGCTTCCGTAGTCCATTTGCCCCCGGAGCCTGCCAGACCCCTGGCTCTAGGAGGCTGCCCAGGGGCGCTGCCAACAGCCCCCAGGTGCTGGCTAGCCGCCTCGGCCGGCCACGGGGGGAGCACACACAGCTACGGGTGTCCCCGGGCCGCACACACGAACTGCCCCGCGCTTCCCGGCGTTGCAAATAGGCCCCCCGGGAAGCCCCGCCCGCCCTAGGGGCTTGTCGGGTGGGGCCGACGCAAGGTGGTTGACTGGGGAGGGCTGCTGCTGCCACACACCCACTCCTGAAGCCCACTGGGGCGGTCCAAGGGCGAGGAGCTCGGAGCTCGGTCAGGGCTGTCCCAGCAGAACGTTTTGAGGGTGGACGGACACGCCCGCGGGCAATCAGGTGTTGCGGGCAGGCAACGGGGGCAGGCCCTGCTGAGTCCCCGAGCGCCACCTGGGTTCCTGCCACCACCCTTGGGCCGGGATGAGGTGCCACCTTGTGCGTAGAAGCCCTGCACACAGGCAAGAAGCCCCCCAGGCCCGCGGCGCACCCGACCCTGGAGCCCCCTGGCCGGCTGCAGCCACAGGGAACGGGGGTTCTGAGTTGGCAGGCCCCATTCCCGAAGCATCCACGGGCACTTCCCGAAGGGCTGACACCTGCTGCGCCTCAGCAGCCAGCCAACCTCCCTCCCTCTGGTCGGGCACTGCACGCCACACAGCCACTTGTGTCCCCTGTGTCCCTCCCTGGAGGCCGCAGCGCATTTTGGGTTTTGGGGCGGACGGGCCTCTCTCGGCTTCCGTAGTCCATTTGCCCCCGGAGCCTGCCAGACCCCTGGCTCTAGGAGGCTGCCCAGGGGCGCTGCCAACAGCCCCCAGGTGCTGGCTAGCCGCCTCGGCCGGCCACGGGGGGAGCACACACACCTGCGGGTGTCCCCGGGCCGCACACACGAACTGCCCCGCGCTTCCCGGCGTTGCAAATAGGCCCCCCGGGAAGCCCCGCACGCCCTAGGGGCTTGTCGGGTGGGGCCGACGCACGGTGGTTGACTGGGGAGGGCTGCTGCTGCCACACACCCACTCCTGAAGCCCACTGGGGCGGTCCAAGGGCGAGGAGCTCGGAGCTCAGTCAGGGCTGTCCCAGCAGAACTTTTTGAGGGTGGACGGACACGCCCGCGGGCAATCAGGTGTTGCGGGCAGGCCCCGGGGGCAGGCCCTGCTGAGTCCCCGAGCGCCACCTGGGTTCCTGCCACCACCCTTGGGCCGGGATGAGGTGCCACCTTGTGCGTAGAAGCCCTGCACACAGGCAAGAAGCCCCCCAGGCCCGCGGCGCACCCGACCCTGGAGCCCCCTGGCCGGATGCAGCCACAGGGAACGGGGGTTCTGAGTTGGCAGGCCCCATTCCCGAAGCATCCACGGGCACTTCCCGAAGGGCTGACACCTGCTGCGCCTCAGCAGCCAGCCAACCTCCCTCCCTCTGGTCGGGCACTGCAAGCCACACAGCCACTTGTGTCCCCTGTGTCCCTCCCTGGAGGCCGCAGCGCGTTTTGGGTTTTGGCGCGGACGGGCCCCTCTCGGCTTCCGTAGTCCATTTGCCCCCGGAGCCTGCCAGACCCCTGGCTCTAGGAGGCTGCCCAGGGGCGCTGCCAACAGCCCCCAGGTGCTGGCTAGCTGCAGCAGCCGGCCACGGGGGAGCACACACACCTGCGGGTGTCCCCAGGCCGCACACACGGACTGCCCCGCGCTTCCCGGCATTGCAAATAGGCCCCCAGGGAAGCCCCGCCCGCCCTAGGGGCTTGTCGGGTGGGGCCGACGCACGGTGGGTGAGTGGGGAGGGCTGCTGCTGGCACACACCCACTCCTGAAGCCCACTGGGGCGGTCCAAGGGCGAGGAGCTCGGAGCTCGGTCAGGGCTGTCCCAGCAGAACTTTTTGAGGGTGGACGGACACGCCCGCGGACAATCAGGTGTTGCGGGCAGGCCCCGGGGGCAGGCCCTGCTGAGTCCCCGAGCGCCACCTGGGTTCCTGCCACCACCCTTGGGCCGGGATGAGGTGCCACCTTGTGCGTAGAAGCCCTGCACACAGGCAAGAAGCCCCCCAGGCCCGCGGCGCACCCGACCCTGGAGCCCCCTGGCCGGATGCAGCCACAGGGAACGGGGCTTCTGAGTTGGCAGGCCCCATTCCCGAAGCATCCACGGGCACTTCCCGAAGGGCTGACACCTGCTGCGCCTCAGCAGCCAGCCAACCTCCCTCCCTCTGGTCGGGCACTGCAAGCCACACAGCCACTTGTGTCCCCTGTGTCCCTCCCTGGAGGCCGCAGCGCGTTTTGGGTTTTGGCGCGGACGGGCCCCTCTCGGCTTCCGTAGTCCATTTGCCCCCGGAGCCTGCCAGACCCCTGGCTCTAGGAGGCTGCCCAGGGGCGCTGCCAACAGCCCCCAGGTGCTGGCTAGCTGCAGCAGCCGGCCACGGGGGAGCACACACACCTGCGGGTGTCCCCAGGCCGCACACACGGACTGCCCCGCGCTTCCCGGCATTGCAAATAGGCCCCCAGGGAAGCCCCGCCCGCCCTAGGGGCTTGTCGGGTGGGGCCGACGCACGGTGGGTGAGTGGGGAGGGCTGCTGCTGGCACACACCCACTCCTGAAGCCCACTGGGGCGGTCCAAGGGCGAGGAGCTCGGAGCTCGGTCAGGGCTGTCCCAGCAGAACTTTTTGAGGGTGGACGGACACGCCCGCGGACAATCAGGTGTTGCGGGCAGGCCCCGGGGGCAGGCCCTGCTGAGTCCCCGAGCGCCACCTGGGTTCCTGCCACCACCCTTGGGCCGGGATGAGGTGCCACCTTGTGCGTAGAAGCCCTGCACACAGGCAAGAAGCCCCCCAGGCCCGCGGCGCACCCGACCCTGGAGCCCCCTGGCCGGATGCAGCCACAGGGAACGGGGCTTCTGAGTTGGCAGGCCCCATTCCCGAAGCATCCACGGGCACTTCCCGAAGGGCTGACACCTGCTGCGCCTCAGCAGCCAGCCAACCTCCCTCCCTCTGGTCGGGCACTGCAAGCCACACAGCCACTTGTGTCCCCTGTGTCCCTCCCTGGAGGCCGCAGCGCGTTTTGGGTTTTGGCGCGGACGGGCCCCTCTCGGCTTCCGTAGTCCATTTGCCCCCGGAGCCTGCCAGACCCCTGGCTCTAGGAGGCTGCCCAGGGGCGCTGCCAACAGCCCCCAGGTGCTGGCTAGCTGCAGCAGCCGGCCACGGGGGAGCACACACACCTGCGGGTGTCCCCAGGCCGCACACACGAACTGCCCCGCGCTTCCCGGCATTGCAAATAGGCCCCCAGGGAAGCCCCGCCCGCCCTAGGGGCTTGTCGGGTGGGGCCGACGCACGGTGGGTGAGTGGGGAGGGCTGCTGCTGGCACACACCCACTCCTGAAGCCCACTGGGGCGGTCCAAGGGCGAGGAGCTCGGAGCTCGGTCAGGGCTGTCCCAGCAGAACTTTTTGAGGGTGGACGGACACGCCCGCGGACAATCAGGTGTTGCGGGCAGGCCCCGGGGGCAGGCCCTGCTGAGTCCCCGAGCGCCACCTGGGTTCCTGCCACCACCCTTGGGCCGGGATGAGGTGCCACCTTGTGCGTAGAAGCCCTGCACACAGGCAAGAAGCCCCCCAGGCCCGCGGCGCACCCGACCCTGGAGCCCCCTGGCCGGATGCAGCCACAGGGAACGGGGCTTCTGAGTTGGCAGGCCCCATTCCCGAAGCATCCACGGGCACTTCCCGAAGGGCTGACACCTGCTGCGCCTCAGCAGCCAGCCAACCTCCCTCCCTCTGGTCGGGCACTTCAAGCCACACAGCCACTTGTGTCCCCTGTGTCCCTCCCTGGAGGCCGCAGCGCGTTTTGGGTTTTGGCGCGGACGGGCCCCTCTCGGCTTCCGTAGTCCATTTGCCCCCGGAGCCTGCCAGACCCCTGGCTCTAGGAGGCTGCCCAGGGGCGCTGCCAACAGCCCCCAGGTGCTGGCTAGCCGCAGCAGCCGGCCACGGGGGAGCACACACACCTGCGGGTGTCCCCAGGCCGCACACACGGACTGCCCCGCGCATCCCGGCATTGCAAATAGGCCCCCCGGGAAGCCCCGCCCGCCCTAGGGGCTTGTCGGGTGGGGCCGACGCACGGTGGGTGAGTGGGGAGGGCTGCTGCTGGCACACACCCACTCCTGAAGCCCACTGGGGCGGTCCAAGGGCGAGGAGCTCGGAGCTCGGTCAGGGCTGTCCCAGCAGAACTTTTTGAGGGTGGACGGACACGCCCGCGGGCAATCAGGTGTTGCGGGCAGGCCCCGGGGGCAGGCCCTGCTGAGTCCCCGAGCGCCACCTGGGTTCCTGCCATCACCCTTGGGCCGGGATGAGGTGCCACCTTGTGCGTAGAAGCCCTGCACACAGGCAAGAAGCCCCCCAGGCCCGCGGCGCACCCGACCCTGGAGCCCCCTGGCCGGCTGCAGCCACAGGGAACGGGGGTTCTGAGTTGGCAGGCCCCATTCCCGAAGCATCCACGGGCACTTCCCGAAGGGCTGACACCTGCTGCGCCTCAGCAGCCAGCCAACCTCCCTCCCTCTGGTCGGGCACTGCAAGCCACACAGCACTTGTGTCCCCTGTGTCCCTCCCTGGAGGCCGCAGCGCGTTTTGGGTTTTGGCGCGGACGGGCCCCTCTCGGCTTCCGTAGTCCATTTGCCCCCGGAGCCTGCCAGACCCCTGGCTCTAGGAGGCTGCCCAGGGGCGCTGCCAACAGCCCCAGGTGCTGGCTAGCCGCCTCGGCCGGCCACGGGGGGAGCACACACACCTGCGGGTGTCCCCGGGCCGCACACACGAACTGCCCCGCGCTTCCCGGCATTGCAAATAGGCCCCCCGGGAAGCCCCGCACGCCCTAGGGGCTTGTCGGGTGGGGCCGACGCACGGTGGTTGACTGGGGAGGGCTGCTGCTGCCACACACCCACTCCTGAAGCCCACTGGGGCGGTCCAAGGGCGAGGAGCTCGGAGCTCGGTCAGGGCTGTCCCAGCAGAACTTTTTGAGGGTGGACGGACACGCCCGCGGGCAATCAGGTGTTGCGGGCAGGCCCCGGGGGCAGGCCCTGCTGAGTCCCCGAGCGCCACCTGGGTTCCTGCCACCACCCTTGGGCCGGGATGAGGTGCCACCTTGTGCGTAGAAGCCCTGCACACAGGCAAGAAGCCCCCCAGGCCCACGGCGCACCCGACCCTGGAGCCCCCTGGCCGGCTGCAGCCACAGGGAACGGGGGTTCTGAGTTGGCAGGCCCCATTCCCGAAGCATCCACGGGCACTTCCCGAAGGGCTGACACCTGCTGCGCCTCAGCAGCCAGCCAACCTCCCTCCCTCTGGTCGGGCACTGCAAGCCACACAGCCACTTGTGTCCCCTGTGTCCCTCCCTGGAGGCCGCAGCGCGTTTTGGGTTTTGGCGCGGACGGGCCCCTCTCGGCTTCCGTAGTCCATTTGCCCCCGGAGCCTGCCAGACCCCTGGCTCTAGGAGGCTGCCCAGGGGCGCTGCCAACAGCCCCCAGGTGCTGGCTAGCTGCAGCAGCCGGCCACGGGGGAGCACACACACCTGCGGGTGTCCCCAGGCCGCACACACGGACTGCCCCGCGCTTCCCGGCATTGCAAATAGGCCCCAAGGGAAGCCCCGCCCGCCCTAGGGGCTTGTCGGGTGGGGCCGACGCACGGTGGGTGAGTGGGGAGGGCTGCTGCTGGCACACACCCACTCCTGAAGCCCACTGGGGCGGTCCAAGGGCGAGGAGCTCGGAGCTCGGTCAGGGCTGTCCCAGCAGAACTTTTTGAGGGTGGACGGACACGCCCGCGGACAATCAGGTGTTGCGGGCAGGCCCCGGGGGCAGGCCCTGCTGAGTCCCCGAGCGCCACCTGGGTTCCTGCCACCACCCTTGGGCCGGGATGAGGTGCCACCTTGTGCGTAGAAGCCCTGCACACAGGCAAGAAGCCCCCCAGGCCCGCGGCGCACCCGACCCTGGAGCCCCCTGGCCGGATGCAGCCACAGGGAAGGGTGCTTCTGAGTTGGCAGGCCCCATTCCCGAAGCATCCACGGGCACTTCCCGAAGGGCTGACACCTGCTGCGCCTCAGCAGCCAGCCAACCTCCCTCCCTCTGGTCGGGCACTGCAAGCCACACAGCCACTTGTGTCCCCTGTGTCCCTCCCTGGAGGCCGCAGCGCGTTTTGGGTTTTGGCGCGGACGGGCCCCTCTCGGCTTCCGTAGTCCATTTGCCCCCGGAGCCTGCCAGACCCCTGGCTCTAGGAGGCTGCCCAGGGGCGCTGCCAACAGCCCCCAGGTGCTGGCTAGCCGCCTCGGCCGGCCACGGGGGAGCACACACACCTGCGGGTGTCCCCAGGCCGCACACACGGACTGCCCCGCGCTTCCCGGCATTGCAAATAGGCCCCCCGGGAAGCCCCGCCTGCCCTAGGGGCTTGTCGGGTGGGGCCGACGCACGGTGGGTGAGTGGGGAGGGCTGCTGCTGGCACACACCCACTCCTGAAGCCCACTGGGGCGGTCCAAGGGCGAGGAGCTCGGAGCTCGGTCAGGGCTGTCCCAGCAGAACTTTTTGAGGGTGGACGGACACGCCCGCGGGCAATCAGGTGTTGCGGGCAGGCCCCGGGGGCAGGCCCTGCTGAGTCCCCGAGCGCCACCTGGGTTCCTGCCACCACCCTTGGGCCGGGATGAGGTGCCACCTTGTGCGTAGAAGCCCTGCACACAGGCAAGAAGCCCCCCAGGCCCGCGGCGCACCCGACCCTGGAGCCCCCTGGCCGGCTGCAGCCACAGGGAACGGGGGTTCTGAGTTGGCAGGCCCCATTCCCGAAGCATCCACGGGCACTTCCCGAAGGGCTGACACCTGCTGCGCCTCAGCAGCCAGCCAACCTCCCTCCCTCTGGTCGGGCACTGCAAGCCACACAGCCACTTGTGTCCCCTGTGTCCCTCCCTGGAGGCCGCAGCGCGTTTTGGGTTTTGGCGCGGACGGGCCCCTCTCGGCTTCCGTAGTCCATTTGCCCCCGGAGCCTGCCAGACCCCTGGCTCTAGGAGGCTGCCCAGGGGCGCTGCCAACAGCCCCCAGGTGCTGGCTAGCCGCCTCGGCCGGCCACGGGGGGAGCACACACACCTGCGGGTGTCCCCGGGCCGCACACACGAACTGCCCCGCGCTTCCCGGCGTTGCAAATAGGCCCCCCGGGAAGCCCCGCACGCCCTAGGGGCTTGTCGGGTGGGGCCGACGCACGGTGGTTGACTGGGGAGGGCTGCTGCTGCCACACACCCACTCCTGAAGCTCACTGGGGCGGTCCAAGGGCGAGGAGCTCGGAGCTCGGTCAGGGCTGTCCCAGCAGAACTTTTTGAGGGTGGACGGACACGCCCGCGGGCAATCAGGTGTTGCGGGCAGGCCCCGGGGGCAGGCCCTGCTGAGTCCCCGAGCGCCACCTGGGTTCCTGCCACCACCCTTGGGCCGGGATGAGGTGCCACCTTGTGCGTAGAAGCCCTGCACACAGGCAAGAAGCCCCCCAGGCCCGCGGCGCACCCGACCCTGGAGCCCCCTGGCCGGATGCAGCCACAGGGAAGGGTGCTTCTGAGTTGGCAGGCCCCATTCCCGAAGCATCCACGGGCACTTCCCGAAGGGCTGACACCTGCTGCGCCTCAGCAGCCAGCCAACCTCCCTCCCTCTGGTCGGGCACTGCAAGCCACACAGCCACTTGTGTCCCCTGTGTCCCTCCCTGGAGGCCGCAGCGCGTTTTGGGTTTTGGCGCGGACGGGCCCCTCTCGGCTTCCGTAGTCCATTTGCCCCCGGAGCCTGCCAGACCCCTGGCTCTAGGAGGCTGCCCAGGGGCGCTGCCAACAGCCCCCAGGTGCTGGCTAGCCGCCTCGGCCGGCCACGGGGGAGCACACACACCTGCGGGTGTCCCCAGGCCGCACACACGGACTGCCCCGCGCTTCCCGGCATTGCAAATAGGCCCCCCGGGAAGCCCCGCCTGCCCTAGGGGCTTGTCGGGTGGGGCCGACGCACGGTGGGTGAGTGGGGAGGGCTGCTGCTGGCACACACCCACTCCTGAAGCCCACTGGGGCGGTCCAAGGGCGAGGAGCTCGGAGCTCGGTCAGGGCTGTCCCAGCAGAACTTTTTGAGGGTGGACGGACACGCCCGCGGGCAATCAGGTGTTGCGGGCAGGCCCCGGGGGCAGGCCCTGCTGAGTCCCCGAGCGCCACCTGGGTTCCTGCCACCACCCTTGGGCCGGGATGAGGTGCCACCTTGTGCGTAGAAGCCCTGCACACAGGCAAGAAGCCCCCCAGGCCCGCGGCGCACCCGACCCTGGAGCCCCCTGGCCGGCTGCAGCCACAGGGAACGGGGGTTCTGAGTTGGCAGGCCCCATTCCCGAAGCATCCACGGGCACTTCCCGAAGGGCTGACACCTGCTGCGCCTCAGCAGCCAGCCAACCTCCCTCCCTCTGGTCGGGCACTGCAAGCCACACAGCCACTTGTGTCCCCTGTGTCCCTCCCTGGAGGCCGCAGCGCGTTTTGGGTTTTGGCGCGGACGGGCCCCTCTCGGCTTCCGTAGTCCATTTGCCCCCGGAGCCTGCCAGACCCCTGGCTCTAGGAGGCTGCCCAGGGGCGCTGCCAACAGCCCCCAGGTGCTGGCTAGCCGCCTCGGCCGGCCACGGGGGGAGCACACACACCTGCGGGTGTCCCCGGGCCGCACACACGAACTGCCCCGCGCTTCCCGGCGTTGCAAATAGGCCCCCCGGGAAGCCCCGCACGCCCTAGGGGCTTGTCGGGTGGGGCCGACGCACGGTGGTTGACTGGGGAGGGCTGCTGCTGCCACACACCCACTCCTGAAGCTCACTGGGGCGGTCCAAGGGCGAGGAGCTCGGAGCTCGGTCAGGGCTGTCCCAGCAGAACTTTTTGAGGGTGGACGGACACGCCCGCGGGCAATCAGGTGTTGCGGGCAGGCCCCGGGGGCAGGCCCTGCTGAGTCCCCGAGCGCCACCTGGGTTCCTGCCACCACCCTTGGGCCGGGATGAGGTGCCACCTTGTGCGTAGAAGCCCTGCACACAGGCAAGAAGCCCCCCAGGCCCGCGGCGCACCCGACCCTGGAGCCCCCTGGCCGGATGCAGCCACAGGGAACGGGGGTTCTGAGTTGGCAGGCCCCATTCCCGAAGCATCCACGGGCACTTCCCGAAGGGCTGACACCTGCTGCGCCTCAGCAGCCAGCCAACCTCCCTCCCTCTGGTCGGGCACTGCACGCCACACAGCCACTTGTGTCCCCTGTGTCCCTCCCTGGAGGCCGCAGCGCGTTTTGGGTTTTGGCGCGGACGGGCCCCTCTCGGCTTCCGTAGTCCATTTGCCCCCGGAGCCTGCCAGACCCCTGGCTCTAGGAGGCTGCCCAGGGGCGCTGCCAACAGCCCCCAGGTGCTGGCTAGCCGCCTCGGCCGGCCACGGGGGGAGCACACACACCTGCGGGTGTCCCCGGGCCGCACACACGAACTGCCCCGCGCTTCCCGGCGTTGCAAATAGGCCCCCCGGGAAGCCCCGCCCGCCCTAGGGGCTTGTCGGGTGGGGTCGACGCAAGGTGGTTGACTGGGGAGGGCTGCTGCTGCCACACACCCACTCCTGAAGCCCACTGGGGCGGTCCAAGGGCGAGGAGCTCGGAGCTCGGTCAGGGCTGTCCCAGCAGAACGTTTTGAGGGTGGACGGACACGCCCGCGGGCAATCAGGTGTTGCGGGCAGGCCCCGGGGGCAGGCCCTGCTGAGTCCCCGAGCGCCACCTGGGTTCCTGCCACCACCCTTGGGCCGGGATGAGGTGCCACCTTGTGCGTAGAAGCCCTGCACACAGGCAAGAAGCCCCCCAGGCCCGCGGCGCACCCGACCCTGGAGCCCCCTGGCCGGATGCAGCCACAGGGAACGGGGGTTCTGAGTTGGCAGGCCCCATTCCCGAAGCATCCACGGGCACTTCCCGAAGGGCTGACACCTGCTGCGCCTCAGCAGCCAGCCAACCTCCCTCCCTCTGGTCGGGCACTGCAAGCCACACAGCCACTTGTGTCCCCTGTGTCCCTCCCTGGAGGCCGCAGCGCGTTTTGGGTTTTGGCGCGGACGGGCCCCTCTCGGCTTCCGTAGTCCATTTGCCCCCGGAGCCTGCCAGACCCCTGGCTCTAGGAGGCTGCCCAGGGGCGCTGCCAACAGCCCCCAGGTGCTGCCTAGCCGCCTCGGCCGGCCACGGGGGGAGCACACACACCTGCGGGTGTCCCCGGGCCGCACACACGAACTGCCCCGCGCTTCCCGGCGTTGCAAATAGGCCCCCCGGGAAGCCCCGCACGCCCTAGGGGCTTGTCGGGTGGGGCCGACGCAAGGTGGTTGACTGGGGAGGGCTGCTGCTGCCACACACCCACTCCTGAAGCCCACTGGGGCGGTCCAAGGGCGAGGAGCTCGGAGCTCGGTCAGGGCTGTCCCAGCAGAACTTTTTGAGGGTGGACGGACACGCCCGCGGGCAATCAGGTGTTGCGGGCAGGCCCCGGGGGCAGGCCCTGCTGAGTCCCCGAGCGCCACCTGGGTTCCTGCCACCACCCTTGGGCCGGGATGAGGTGCCACCTTGTGTGTAGAAGCCCTGCACACAGGCAAGAAGCCCCCCAGGCCCGCGGCGCACCCGACCCTGGAGCCCCCTGGCCGGATGCAGCCACAGGGAACGGGGCTTCTGAGTTGGCAGGCCCCATTCCCGAAGCATCCACGGGCACTTCCCGAAGGGCTGACACCTGCTGCGCCTCAGCAGCCAGCCAACCTCCCTCCCTCTGGTCGGGCACTGCACGCCACACAGCCACTTGTGTCCCCTGTGTCCCTCCCTGGAGGCCGCAGCGCGTTTTGGGTTTTGGCGCGGACGGGCCCCTCTCGGCTTCCGTAGTCCATTTGCCCCCGGAGCCTGCCAGACCCCTGGCTCTAGGAGGCTGCCCAGGGGCGCTGCCAACAGCCCCCAGGTGCTGGCTAGCTGCAGCAGCCGGCCACGGGGGAGCACACACACCTGCGGGTGTCCCCAGGCCGCACACACGGACTGCCCCGCGCTTCCCGGCATTGCAAATAGGCCCCAAGGGAAGCCCCGCCCGCCCTAGGGGCTTGTCGGGTGGGGCCGACGCACGGTGGGTGAGTGGGGAGGGCTGCTGCTGGCACACACCCACTCCTGAAGCCCACTGGGGCGGTCCAAGGGCGAGGAGCTCGGAGCTCGGTCAGGGCTGTCCCAGCAGAACTTTTTGAGGGTGGACGGACACGCCCGCGGACAATCAGGTGTTGCGGGCAGGCCCCGGGGGCAGGCCCTGCTGAGTCCCCGAGCGCCACCTGGGTTCCTGCCACCACCCTTGGGCCGGGATGAGGTGCCACCTTGTGCGTAGAAGCCCTGCACACAGGCAAGAAGCCCCCCAGGCCCGCGGCGCACCCGACCCTGGAGCCCCCTGGCCGGATGCAGCCACAGGGAAGGGTGCTTCTGAGTTGGCAGGCCCCATTCCCGAAGCATCCACGGGCACTTCCCGAAGGGCTGACACCTGCTGCGCCTCAGCAGCCAGCCAACCTCCCTCCCTCTGGTCGGGCACTGCAAGCCACACAGCCACTTGTGTCCCCTGTGTCCCTCCCTGGAGGCCGCAGCGCGTTTTGGGTTTTGGCGCGGACGGGCCCCTCTCGGCTTCCGTAGTCCATTTGCCCCCGGAGCCTGCCAGACCCCTGGCTCTAGGAGGCTGCCCAGGGGCGCTGCCAACAGCCCCCAGGTGCTGGCTAGCCGCCTCGGCCGGCCACGGGGGAGCACACACACCTGCGGGTGTCCCCAGGCCGCACACACGGACTGCCCCGCGCTTCCCGGCATTGCAAATAGGCCCCCCGGGAAGCCCCGCCTGCCCTAGGGGCTTGTCGGGTGGGGCCGACGCACGGTGGGTGAGTGGGGAGGGCTGCTGCTGGCACACACCCACTCCTGAAGCCCACTGGGGCGGTCCAAGGGCGAGGAGCTCGGAGCTCGGTCAGGGCTGTCCCAGCAGAACTTTTTGAGGGTGGACGGACACGCCCGCGGGCAATCAGGTGTTGCGGGCAGGCCCCGGGGGCAGGCCCTGCTGAGTCCCCGAGCGCCACCTGGGTTCCTGCCACCACCCTTGGGCCGGGATGAGGTGCCACCTTGTGCGTAGAAGCCCTGCACACAGGCAAGAAGCCCCCCAGGCCCGCGGCGCACCCGACCCTGGAGCCCCCTGGCCGGCTGCAGCCACAGGGAACGGGGGTTCTGAGTTGGCAGGCCCCATTCCCGAAGCATCCACGGGCACTTCCCGAAGGGCTGACACCTGCTGCGCCTCAGCAGCCAGCCAACCTCCCTCCCTCTGGTCGGGCACTGCAAGCCACACAGCCACTTGTGTCCCCTGTGTCCCTCCCTGGAGGCCGCAGCGCGTTTTGGGTTTTGGCGCGGACGGGCCCCTCTCGGCTTCCGTAGTCCATTTGCCCCCGGAGCCTGCCAGACCCCTGGCTCTAGGAGGCTGCCCAGGGGCGCTGCCAACAGCCCCCAGGTGCTGGCTAGCCGCCTCGGCCGGCCACGGGGGGAGCACACACACCTGCGGGTGTCCCCGGGCCGCACACACGAACTGCCCCGCGCTTCCCGGCGTTGCAAATAGGCCCCCCGGGAAGCCCCGCACGCCCTAGGGGCTTGTCGGGTGGGGCCGACGCACGGTGGTTGACTGGGGAGGGCTGCTGCTGCCACACACCCACTCCTGAAGCTCACTGGGGCGGTCCAAGGGCGAGGAGCTCGGAGCTCGGTCAGGGCTGTCCCAGCAGAACTTTTTGAGGGTGGACGGACACGCCCGCGGGCAATCAGGTGTTGCGGGCAGGCCCCGGGGGCAGGCCCTGCTGAGTCCCCGAGCGCCACCTGGGTTCCTGCCACCACCCTTGGGCCGGGATGAGGTGCCACCTTGTGCGTAGAAGCCCTGCACACAGGCAAGAAGCCCCCCAGGCCCGCGGCGCACCCGACCCTGGAGCCCCCTGGCCGGATGCAGCCACAGGGAAGGGTGCTTCTGAGTTGGCAGGCCCCATTCCCGAAGCATCCACGGGCACTTCCCGAAGGGCTGACACCTGCTGCGCCTCAGCAGCCAGCCAACCTCCCTCCCTCTGGTCGGGCACTGCAAGCCACACAGCCACTTGTGTCCCCTGTGTCCCTCCCTGGAGGCCGCAGCGCGTTTTGGGTTTTGGCGCGGACGGGCCCCTCTCGGCTTCCGTAGTCCATTTGCCCCCGGAGCCTGCCAGACCCCTGGCTCTAGGAGGCTGCCCAGGGGCGCTGCCAACAGCCCCCAGGTGCTGGCTAGCCGCCTCGGCCGGCCACGGGGGAGCACACACACCTGCGGGTGTCCCCAGGCCGCACACACGGACTGCCCCGCGCTTCCCGGCATTGCAAATAGGCCCCCCGGGAAGCCCCGCCTGCCCTAGGGGCTTGTCGGGTGGGGCCGACGCACGGTGGGTGAGTGGGGAGGGCTGCTGCTGGCACACACCCACTCCTGAAGCCCACTGGGGCGGTCCAAGGGCGAGGAGCTCGGAGCTCGGTCAGGGCTGTCCCAGCAGAACTTTTTGAGGGTGGACGGACACGCCCGCGGGCAATCAGGTGTTGCGGGCAGGCCCCGGGGGCAGGCCCTGCTGAGTCCCCGAGCGCCACCTGGGTTCCTGCCACCACCCTTGGGCCGGGATGAGGTGCCACCTTGTGCGTAGAAGCCCTGCACACAGGCAAGAAGCCCCCCAGGCCCGCGGCGCACCCGACCCTGGAGCCCCCTGGCCGGCTGCAGCCACAGGGAACGGGGGTTCTGAGTTGGCAGGCCCCATTCCCGAAGCATCCACGGGCACTTCCCGAAGGGCTGACACCTGCTGCGCCTCAGCAGCCAGCCAACCTCCCTCCCTCTGGTCGGGCACTGCAAGCCACACAGCCACTTGTGTCCCCTGTGTCCCTCCCTGGAGGCCGCAGCGCGTTTTGGGTTTTGGCGCGGACGGGCCCCTCTCGGCTTCCGTAGTCCATTTGCCCCCGGAGCCTGCCAGACCCCTGGCTCTAGGAGGCTGCCCAGGGGCGCTGCCAACAGCCCCCAGGTGCTGGCTAGCCGCCTCGGCCGGCCACGGGGGGAGCACACACACCTGCGGGTGTCCCCGGGCCGCACACACGAACTGCCCCGCGCTTCCCGGCGTTGCAAATAGGCCCCCCGGGAAGCCCCGCACGCCCTAGGGGCTTGTCGGGTGGGGCCGACGCACGGTGGTTGACTGGGGAGGGCTGCTGCTGCCACACACCCACTCCTGAAGCTCACTGGGGCGGTCCAAGGGCGAGGAGCTCGGAGCTCGGTCAGGGCTGTCCCAGCAGAACTTTTTGAGGGTGGACGGACACGCCCGCGGGCAATCAGGTGTTGCGGGCAGGCCCCGGGGGCAGGCCCTGCTGAGTCCCCGAGCGCCACCTGGGTTCCTGCCACCACCCTTGGGCCGGGATGAGGTGCCACCTTGTGCGTAGAAGCCCTGCACACAGGCAAGAAGCCCCCCAGGCCCGCGGCGCACCCGACCCTGGAGCCCCCTGGCCGGATGCAGCCACAGGGAACGGGGGTTCTGAGTTGGCAGGCCCCATTCCCGAAGCATCCACGGGCACTTCCCGAAGGGCTGACACCTGCTGCGCCTCAGCAGCCAGCCAACCTCCCTCCCTCTGGTCGGGCACTGCACGCCACACAGCCACTTGTGTCCCCTGTGTCCCTCCCTGGAGGCCGCAGCGCGTTTTGGGTTTTGGCGCGGACGGGCCCCTCTCGGCTTCCGTAGTCCATTTGCCCCCGGAGCCTGCCAGACCCCTGGCTCTAGGAGGCTGCCCAGGGGCGCTGCCAACAGCCCCCAGGTGCTGGCTAGCCGCCTCGGCCGGCCACGGGGGGAGCACACACACCTGCGGGTGTCCCCGGGCCGCACACACGAACTGCCCCGCGCTTCCCGGCGTTGCAAATAGGCCCCCCGGGAAGCCCCGCCCGCCCTAGGGGCTTGTCGGGTGGGGTCGACGCAAGGTGGTTGACTGGGGAGGGCTGCTGCTGCCACACACCCACTCCTGAAGCCCACTGGGGCGGTCCAAGGGCGAGGAGCTCGGAGCTCGGTCAGGGCTGTCCCAGCAGAACGTTTTGAGGGTGGACGGACACGCCCGCGGGCAATCAGGTGTTGCGGGCAGGCCCCGGGGGCAGGCCCTGCTGAGTCCCCGAGCGCCACCTGGGTTCCTGCCACCACCCTTGGGCCGGGATGAGGTGCCACCTTGTGCGTAGAAGCCCTGCACACAGGCAAGAAGCCCCCCAGGCCCGCGGCGCACCCGACCCTGGAGCCCCCTGGCCGGATGCAGCCACAGGGAACGGGGGTTCTGAGTTGGCAGGCCCCATTCCCGAAGCATCCACGGGCACTTCCCGAAGGGCTGACACCTGCTGCGCCTCAGCAGCCAGCCAACCTCCCTCCCTCTGGTCGGGCACTGCAAGCCACACAGCCACTTGTGTCCCCTGTGTCCCTCCCTGGAGGCCGCAGCGCGTTTTGGGTTTTGGCGCGGACGGGCCCCTCTCGGCTTCCGTAGTCCATTTGCCCCCGGAGCCTGCCAGACCCCTGGCTCTAGGAGGCTGCCCAGGGGCGCTGCCAACAGCCCCCAGGTGCTGCCTAGCCGCCTCGGCCGGCCACGGGGGGAGCACACACACCTGCGGGTGTCCCCGGGCCGCACACACGAACTGCCCCGCGCTTCCCGGCGTTGCAAATAGGCCCCCCGGGAAGCCCCGCACGCCCTAGGGGCTTGTCGGGTGGGGCCGACGCAAGGTGGTTGACTGGGGAGGGCTGCTGCTGCCACACACCCACTCCTGAAGCCCACTGGGGCGGTCCAAGGGCGAGGAGCTCGGAGCTCGGTCAGGGCTGTCCCAGCAGAACTTTTTGAGGGTGGACGGACACGCCCGCGGGCAATCAGGTGTTGCGGGCAGGCCCCGGGGGCAGGCCCTGCTGAGTCCCCGAGCGCCACCTGGGTTCCTGCCACCACCCTTGGGCCGGGATGAGGTGCCACCTTGTGTGTAGAAGCCCTGCACACAGGCAAGAAGCCCCCCAGGCCCGCGGCGCACCCGACCCTGGAGCCCCCTGGCCGGATGCAGCCACAGGGAACGGGGCTTCTGAGTTGGCAGGCCCCATTCCCGAAGCATCCACGGGCACTTCCCGAAGGGCTGACACCTGCTGCGCCTCAGCAGCCAGCCAACCTCCCTCCCTCTGGTCGGGCACTGCACGCCACACAGCCACTTGTGTCCCCTGTGTCCCTCCCTGGAGGCCGCAGCGCGTTTTGGGTTTTGGCGCGGACGGGCCCCTCTCGGCTTCCGTAGTCCATTTGCCCCCGGAGCCTGCCAGACCCCTGGCTCTAGGAGGCTGCCCAGGGGCGCTGCCAACAGCCCCCAGGTGCTGGCTAGCCGCCTCGGCCGGCCACGGGGGGAGCACACACACCTGCGGGTGTCCCCGGGCCGCACACACGAACTGCCCCGCGCTTCCCGGCGTTGCAAATAGGCCCCCCGGGAAGCCCCGCACGCCCTAGGGGCTTGTCGGGTGGGGCCGACGCAAGGTGGTTGACTGGGGAGGGCTGCTGCTGCCACACACCCACTCCTGAAGCCCACTGGGGCGGTCCAAGGGCGAGGAGCTCGGAGCTCGGTCAGGGCTGTCCCAGCAGAACTTTTTGAGGGTGGACGGACACGCCCGCGGGCAATCAGGTGTTGCGGGCAGGCCCCGGGGGCAGGCCCTGCTGAGTCCCCGAGCGCCACCTGGGTTCCTGCCACCACCCTTGGGCCGGGATGAGGTGCCACCTTGTGCGTAGAAGCCCTGCACACAGGCAAGAAGCCCCCCAGGCCCACGGCGCACCCGACCCTGGAGCCCCCTGGCCGGCTGCAGCCACAGGGAACGGGGGTTCTGAGTTGGCAGGCCCCATTCCCGAAGCATCCACGGGCACTTCCCGAAGGGCTGACACCTGCTGCGCCTCAGCAGCCAGCCAACCTCCCTCCCTCTGGTCGGGCACTGCAAGCCACACAGCCACTTGTGTCCCCTGTGTCCCTCCCTGGAGGCCGCAGCGCGTTTTGGGTTTTGGCGCGGACGGGCCCCTCTCGGCTTCCGTAGTCCATTTGCCCCCGGAGCCTGCCAGACCCCTGGCTCTAGGAGGCTGCCCAGGGGCGCTGCCAACAGCCCCGAGGTGCTGCCTAGCCGCCTCGGCCGGCCACGGGGGGAGCACACACACCTGCGGGTGTCCCCGGGCCGCACACACGAACTGCCCCGCGCTTCCCGGCGTTGCAAATAGGCCCCCCGGGAAGCCCCGCACGCCCTAGGGGCTTGTCGGGTGGGGCCGACGCAAGGTGGTTGACTGGGGAGGGCTGCTGCTGCCACACACCCACTCCTGAAGCCCACTGGGGCGGTCCAAGGGCGAGGAGCTCGGAGCTCGGTCAGGGCTGTCCCAGCAGAACTTTTTGAGGGTGGACGGACACGCCCGCGGGCAATCAGGTGTTGCGGGCAGGCCCCGGGGGCAGGCCCTGCTGAGTCCCCGAGCGCCACCTGGGTTCCTGCCACCACCCTTGGGCCGGGATGAGGTGCCACCTTGTGTGTAGAAGCCCTGCACACAGGCAAGAAGCCCCCCAGGCCCGCGGCGCACCCGACCCTGGAGCCCCCTGGCCGGATGCAGCCACAGGGAACGGGGGTTCTGAGTTGGCAGGCCCCATTCCCGAAGCATCCACGGGCACTTCCCGAAGGGCTGACACCTGCTGCGCCTCAGCAGCCAGCCAACCTCCCTCCCTCTGGTCGGGCACTGCACGCCACACAGCCACTTGTGTCCCCTGTGTCCCTCCCTGGAGGCCGCAGCGCGTTTTGGGTTTTGGCGCGGACGGGCCCCTCTCGGCTTCCGTAGTCCATTTGCCCCCGGAGCCTGCCAGACCCCTGGCTCTAGGAGGCTGCCCAGGGGCGCTGCCAACAGCCCCCAGGTGCTGGCTAGCCGCCTCGGCCGGCCACGGGGGGAGCACACACACCTGCGGGTGTCCCCGGGCCGCACACACGAACTGCCCCGTGCTTCCCGGCGTTGCAAATAGGCCCCCCGGGAAGCCCCGCACGCCCTAGGGGCTTGTCGGGTGGGGCCGACGCAAGGTGGTTGACTGGGGAGGGCTGCTGCTGCCACACACCCACTCCTGAAGCCCACTGGGGCGGTCCAAGGGCGAGGAGCTCGGAGCTCGGTCAGGGCTGTCCCAGCAGAACTTTTTGAGGGTGGACGGACACGCCCGCGGGCAATCAGGTGTTGCGGGCAGGCCCCGGGGGCAGGCCCTGCTGAGTCCCCGAGCGCCACCTGGGTTCCTGCCATCACCCTTGGGCCGGGATGAGGTGCCACCTTGTGCGTAGAAGCCCTGCACACAGGCAAGAAGCCCCCCAGGCCCGCGGCGCACCCGACCCTGGAGCCCCCTGGCCGGCTGCAGCCACAGGGAACGGGGGTTCTGAGTTGGCAGGCCCCATTCCCGAAGCATCCACGGGCACTTCCCGAAGGGCTGACACCTGCTGCGCCTCAGCAGCCAGCCAACCTCCCTCCCTCTGGTCGGGCACTGCAAGCCACACAGCACTTGTGTCCCCTGTGTCCCTCCCTGGAGGCCGCAGCGCGTTTTGGGTTTTGGCGCGGACGGGCCCCTCTCGGCTTCCGTAGTCCATTTGCCCCCGGAGCCTGCCAGACCCCTGGCTCTAGGAGGCTGCCCAGGGGCGCTGCCAACAGCCCCAGGTGCTGGCTAGCCGCCTCGGCCGGCCACGGGGGGAGCACACACACCTGCGGGTGTCCCCGGGCCGCACACACGAACTGCCCCGCGCTTCCCGGCATTGCAAATAGGCCCCCCGGGAAGCCCCGCACGCCCTAGGGGCTTGTCGGGTGGGGCCGACGCACGGTGGTTGACTGGGGAGGGCTGCTGCTGCCACACACCCACTCCTGAAGCCCACTGGGGCGGTCCAAGGGCGAGGAGCTCGGAGCTCGGTCAGGGCTGTCCCAGCAGAACTTTTTGAGGGTGGACGGACACGCCCGCGGGCAATCAGGTGTTGCGGGCAGGCCCCGGGGGCAGGCCCTGCTGAGTCCCCGAGCGCCACCTGGGTTCCTGCCACCACCCTTGGGCCGGGATGAGGTGCCACCTTGTGCGTAGAAGCCCTGCACACAGGCAAGAAGCCCCCCAGGCCCACGGCGCACCCGACCCTGGAGCCCCCTGGCCGGCTGCAGCCACAGGGAACGGGGGTTCTGAGTTGGCAGGCCCCATTCCCGAAGCATCCACGGGCACTTCCCGAAGGGCTGACACCTGCTGCGCCTCAGCAGCCAGCCAACCTCCCTCCCTCTGGTCGGGCACTGCAAGCCACACAGCCACTTGTGTCCCCTGTGTCCCTCCCTGGAGGCCGCAGCGCGTTTTGGGTTTTGGCGCGGACGGGCCCCTCTCGGCTTCCGTAGTCCATTTGCCCCCGGAGCCTGCCAGACCCCTGGCTCTAGGAGGCTGCCCAGGGGCGCTGCCAACAGCCCCCAGGTGCTGGCTAGCTGCAGCAGCCGGCCACGGGGGAGCACACACACCTGCGGGTGTCCCCAGGCCGCACACACGGACTGCCCCGCGCTTCCCGGCATTGCAAATAGGCCCCCAGGGAAGCCCCGCACGCCCTAGGGGCTTGTCGGGTGGGGCCGACGCACGGTGGGTGAGTGGGGAGGGCTGCTGCTGGCACACACCCACTCCTGAAGCCCACTGGGGCGGTCCAAGGGCGAGGAGCTCGGAGCTCGGTCAGGGCTGTCCCAGCAGAACTTTTTGAGGGTGGACGGACACGCCCGCGGACAATCAGGTGTTGCGGGCAGGCCCCGGGGGCAGGCCCTGCTGAGTCCCCGAGCGCCACCTGGGTTCCTGCCACCACCCTTGGGCCGGGATGAGGTGCCACCTTGTGCGTAGAAGCCCTGCACACAGGCAAGAAGCCCCCCAGGCCCGCGGCGCACCCGACCCTGGAGCCCCCTGGCCGGATGCAGCCACAGGGAAGGGTGCTTCTGAGTTGGCAGGCCCCATTCCCGAAGCATCCACGGGCACTTCCCGAAGGGCTGACACCTGCTGCGCCTCAGCAGCCAGCCAACCTCCCTCCCTCTGGTCGGGCACTGCAAGCCACACAGCCACTTGTGTCCCCTGTGTCCCTCCCTGGAGGCCGCAGCGCGTTTTGGGTTTTGGCGCGGACGGGCCCCTCTCGGCTTCCGTAGTCCATTTGCCCCCGGAGCCTGCCAGACCCCTGGATCTAGGAGGCTGCCCAGGGGCGCTGCCAACAGCCCCCAGGTGCTGGCTAGCCGCCTCGGCCGGCCACGGGGGAGCACACACACCTGCGGGTGTCCCCAGGCCGCACACACGGACTGCCCCGCGCTTCCCGGCATTGCAAATAGGCCCCCCGGGAAGCCCCGCCTGCCCTAGGGGCTTGTCGGGTGGGGCCGACGCACGGTGGGTGAGTGGGGAGGGCTGCTGCTGGCACACACCCACTCCTGAAGCCCACTGGGGCGGTCCAAGGGCGAGGAGCTCGGAGCTCGGTCAGGGCTGTCCCAGCAGAACTTTTTGAGGGTGGACGGACACGCCCGCGGGCAATCAGGTGTTGCGGGCAGGCCCCGGGGGCAGGCCCTGCTGAGTCCCCGAGCGCCACCTGGGTTCCTGCCACCACCCTTGGGCCGGGATGAGGTGCCACCTTGTGCGTAGAAGCCCTGCACACAGGCAAGAAGCCCCCCAGGCCCGCGGCGCACCCGACCCTGGAGCCCCCTGGCCGGCTGCAGCCACAGGGAACGGGGGTTCTGAGTTGGCAGGCCCCATTCCCGAAGCATCCACGGGCACTTCCCGAAGGGCTGACACCTGCTGCGCCTCAGCAGCCAGCCAACCTCCCTCCCTCTGGTCGGGCACTGCAAGCCACACAGCCACTTGTGTCCCCTGTGTCCCTCCCTGGAGGCCGCAGCGCGTTTTGGGTTTTGGCGCGGACGGGCCCCTCTCGGCTTCCGTAGTCCATTTGCCCCCGGAGCCTGCCAGACCCCTGGCTCTAGGAGGCTGCCCAGGGGCGCTGCCAACAGCCCCCAGGTGCTGGCTAGCCGCCTCGGCCGGCCACGGGGGGAGCACACACACCTGCGGGTGTCCCCGGGCCGCACACACGAACTGCCCCGCGCTTCCCGGCGTTGCAAATAGGCCCCCCGGGAAGCCCCGCCCGCCCTAGGGGCTTGTCGGGTGGGGCCGACGCACGGTGGTTGACTGGGGAGGGCTGCTGCTGCCACACACCCACTCCTGAAGCTCACTGGGGCGGTCCAAGGGCGAGGAGCTCGGAGCTCGGTCAGGGCTGTCCCAGCAGAACTTTTTGAGGGTGGACGGACACGCCCGCGGACAATCAGGTGTTGCGGGCAGGCCCCGGGGGCAGGCCCTGCTGAGTCCCCGAGCGCCACCTGGGTTCCTGCCACCACCCTTGGGCCGGGATGAGGTGCCACCTTGTGCGTAGAAGCCCTGCACACAGGCAAGAAGCCCCCCAGGCCCGCGGCGCACCCGACCCTGGAGCCCCCTGGCCGGATGCAGCCACAGGGAACGGGGGTTCTGAGTTGGCAGGCCCCATTCCCGAAGCATCCACGGGCACTTCCCGAAGGGCTGACACCTGCTGCGCCTCAGCAGCCAGCCAACCTCCCTCCCTCTGGTCGGGCACTGCACGCCACACAGCCACTTGTGTCCCCTGTGTCCCTCCCTGGAGGCCGCAGCGCGTTTTGGGTTTTGGCGCGGACGGGCCCCTCTCGGCTTCCGTAGTCCATTTGCCCCCGGAGCCTGCCAGACCCCTGGCTCTAGGAGGCTGCCCAGGGGCGCTGCCAACAGCCCCCAGGTGCTGGCTAGCCGCCTCGGCCGGCCACGGGGGGAGCACACACACCTGCGGGTGTCCCCGGGCCGCACACACGAACTGCCCCGCGCTTCCCGGCGTTGCAAATAGGCCCCCCGGGAAGCCCCGCCCGCCCTAGGGGCTTGTCGGGTGGGGTCGACGCAAGGTGGTTGACTGGGGAGGGCTGCTGCTGCCACACACCCACTCCTGAAGCCCACTGGGGCGGTCCAAGGGCGAGGAGCTCGGAGCTCGGTCAGGGCTGTCCCAGCAGAACTTTTTGAGGGTGGACGGACACGCCCGCGGGCAATCAGGTGTTGCGGGCAGGCCCCGGGGGCAGGCCCTGCTGAGTCCCCGAGCGCCACCTGGGTTCCTGCCACCACCCTTGGGCCGGGATGAGGTGCCACCTTGTGTGTAGAAGCCCTGCACACAGGCAAGAAGCCCCCCAGGCCCGCGGCGCACCCGACCCTGGAGCCCCCTGGCCGGATGCAGCCACAGGGAACGGGGGTTCTGAGTTGGCAGGCCCCATTCCCGAAGCATCCACGGGCACTTCCCGAAGGGCTGACACCTGCTGCGCCTCAGCAGCCAGCCAACCTCCCTCCCTCTGGTCGGGCACTGCACGCCACACAGCCACTTGTGTCCCCTGTGTCCCTCCCTGGAGGCCGCAGCGCGTTTTGGGTTTTGGCGCGGACGGGCCCCTCTCGGCTTCCGTAGTCCATTTGCCCCCGGAGCCTGCCAGACCCCTGGCTCTAGGAGGCTGCCCAGGGGCGCTGCCAACAGCCCCCAGGTGCTGGCTAGCCGCCTCGGCCGGCCACGGGGGGAGCACACACACCTGCGGGTGTCCCCGGGCCGCACACACGAACTGCCCCGCGCTTCCCGGCGTTGCAAATAGGCCCCCCGGGAAGCCCCGCACGCCCTAGGGGCTTGTCGGGTGGGGCCGACGCAAGGTGGTTGACTGGGGAGGGCTGCTGCTGCCACACACCCACTCCTGAAGCCCACTGGGGCGGTCCAAGGGCGAGGAGCTCGGAGCTCGGTCAGGGCTGTCCCAGCAGAACGTTTTGAGGGTGGACGGACACGCCCGCGGGCAATCAGGTGTTGCGGGCAGGCCCCGGGGGCAGGCCCTGCTGAGTCCCCGAGCGCCACCTGGGTTCCTGCCACCACCCTTGGGCCGGGATGAGGTGCCACCTTGTGCGTAGAAGCCCTGCACACAGGCAAGAAGCCCCCCAGGCCCGCGGCGCACCCGACCCTGGAGCCCCCTGGCCGGCTGCAGCCACAGGGAACGGGGGTTCTGAGTTGGCAGGCCCCATTCCCGAAGCATCCACGGGCACTTCCCGAAGGGCTGACACCTGCTGCGCCTCAGCAGCCAGCCAACCTCCCTCCCTCTGGTCGGGCACTGCAAGCCACACAGCCACTTGTGTCCCCTGTGTCCCTCCCTGGAGGCCGCAGCGCGTTTTGGGTTTTGGCGCGGACGGGCCCCTCTCGGCTTCCGTAGTCCATTTGCCCCCGGAGCCTGCCAGACCCCTGGCTCTAGGAGGCTGCCCAGGGGCGCTGCCAACAGCCCCCAGGTGCTGGCTAGCCGCCTCGGCCGGCCACGGGGGGAGCACACACACCTGCGGGTGTCCCCGGGCCGCACACACGAACTGCCCCGCGCTTCCGGGCGTTGCAAATAGGCCCCCCGGGAAGCCCCGCACGCCCTAGGGGCTTGTCGGGTGGGGCCGACGCACGGTGGTTGACTGGGGAGGGCTGCTGCTGCCACACACCCACTCCTGAAGCTCACTGGGGCGGTCCAAGGGCGAGGAGCTCGGAGCTCGGTCAGGGCTGTCCCAGCAGAACTTTTTGAGGGTGGACGGACACGCCCGCGGGCAATCAGGTGTTGCGGGCAGGCCCCGGGGCAGGCCCTGCTGAGTCCCCGAGCGCCACCTGGGTTCCTGCCACCACCCTTGGGCCGGGATGAGGTGCCACCTTGTGCGTAGAAGCCCTGCACACAGGCAAGAAGCCCCCCAGGCCCGCGGCGCACCCGACCCTGGAGCCCCCTGGCCGGATGCAGCCACAGGGAACGGGGGTTCTGAGTTGGCAGGCCCCATTCCCGAAGCATCCACGGGCACTTCCCGAAGGGCTGACACCTGCTGCGCCTCAGCAGCCAGCCAACCTCCCTCCCTCTGGTCGGGCACTGCACGCCACACAGCCACTTGTGTCCCCTGTGTCCCTCCCTGGAGGCCGCAGCGCGTTTTGGGTTTTGGCGCGGACGGGCCCCTCTCGGCTTCCGTAGTCCATTTGCCCCCGGAGCCTGCCAGACCCCTGGCTCTAGGAGGCTGCCCAGGGGCGCTGCCAACAGCCCCCAGGTGCTGGCTAGCCGCCTCGGCCGGCCACGGGGGGAGCACACACACCTGCGGGTGTCCCCGGGCCGCACACACGAACTGCCCCGCGCTTCCCGGCGTTGCAAATAGGCCCCCCGGGAAGCCCCGCCCGCCCTAGGGGCTTGTCGGGTGGGGTCGACGCAAGGTGGTTGACTGGGGAGGGCTGCTGCTGCCACACACCCACTCCTGAAGCCCACTGGGGCGGTCCAAGGGCGAGGAGCTCGGAGCTCGGTCAGGGCTGTCCCAGCAGAACGTTTTGAGGGTGGACGGACACGCCCGCGGGCAATCAGGTGTTGCGGGCAGGCCCCGGGGGCAGGCCCTGCTGAGTCCCCGAGCGCCACCTGGGTTCCTGCCACCACCCTTGGGCCGGGATGAGGTGCCACCTTGTGCGTAGAAGCCCTGCACACAGGCAAGAAGCCCCCCAGGCCCGCGGCGCACCCGACCCTGGAGCCCCCTGGCCGGATGCAGCCACAGGGAACGGGGGTTCTGAGTTGGCAGGCCCCATTCCCGAAGCATCCACGGGCACTTCCCGAAGGGCTGACACCTGCTGCGCCTCAGCAGCCAGCCAACCTCCCTCCCTCTGGTCGGGCACTGCAAGCCACACAGCCACTTGTGTCCCCTGTGTCCCTCCCTGGAGGCCGCAGCGCGTTTTGGGTTTTGGCGCGGACGGGCCCCTCTCGGCTTCCGTAGTCCATTTGCCCCCGGAGCCTGCCAGACCCCTGGCTCTAGGAGGCTGCCCAGGGGCGCTGCCAACAGCCCCCAGGTGCTGCCTAGCCGCCTCGGCCGGCCACGGGGGGAGCACACACACCTGCGGGTGTCCCCGGGCCGCACACACGAACTGCCCCGCGCTTCCCGGCGTTGCAAATAGGCCCCCCGGGAAGCCCCGCACGCCCTAGGGGCTTGTCGGGTGGGGCCGACGCAAGGTGGTTGACTGGGGAGGGCTGCTGCTGCCACACACCCACTCCTGAAGCCCACTGGGGCGGTCCAAGGGCGAGGAGCTCGGAGCTCGGTCAGGGCTGTCCCAGCAGAACTTTTTGAGGGTGGACGGACACGCCCGCGGGCAATCAGGTGTTGCGGGCAGGCCCCGGGGGCAGGCCCTGCTGAGTCCCCGAGCGCCACCTGGGTTCCTGCCACCACCCTTGGGCCGGGATGAGGTGCCACCTTGTGCGTAGAAGCCCTGCACACAGGCAAGAAGCCCCCCAGGCCCGCGGCGCACCCGAACCTGGAGCCCCCTGGCCGGATGCAGCCACAGGGAACGGGGCTTCTGAGTTGGCAGGCCCCATTCCCGAAGCATCCACGGGCACTTCCCGAAGGGCTGACACCTGCTGCGCCTCAGCAGCCAGCCAACCTCCCTCCCTCTGGTCGGGCACTGCACGCCACACAGCCACTTGTGTCCCCTGTGTCCCTCCCTGGAGGCCGCAGCGCGTTTTGGGTTTTGGCGCGGACGGGCCCCTCTCGGCTTCCGTAGTCCATTTGCCCCCGGAGCCTGCCAGACCCCTGGCTCTAGGAGGCTGCCCAGGGGCGCTGCCAACAGCCCCCAGGTGCTGGCTAGCCGCCTCGGCCGGCCACGGGGGGAGCACACACACCTGCGGGTGTCCCCGGGCCGCACACACGAACTGCCCCGCGCTTCCCGGCGTTGCAAATAGGCCCCCCGGGAAGCCCCGCACGCCCTAGGGGCTTGTCGGGTGGGGCCGACGCAAGGTGGTTGACTGGGGAGGGCTGCTGCTGCCACACACCCACTCCTGAAGCCCACTGGGGCGGTCCAAGGGCGAGGAGCTCGGAGCTCGGTCAGGGCTGTCCCAGCAGAACTTTTTGAGGGTGGACGGACACGCCCGCGGGCAATCAGGTGTTGCGGGCAGGCCCCGGGGGCAGGCCCTGCTGAGTCCCCGAGCGCCACCTGGGTTCCTGCCACCACCCTTGGGCCGGGATGAGGTGCCACCTTGTGCGTAGAAGCCCTGCACACAGGCAAGAAGCCCCCCAGGCCCGCGGCGCACCCGACCCTGGAGCCCCCTGGCCGGCTGCAGCCACAGGGAACGGGGGTTCTGAGTTGGCAGGCCCCATTCCCGAAGCATCCACGGGCACTTCCCGAAGGGCTGACACCTGCTGCGCCTCAGCAGCCAGCCAACCTCCCTCCCTCTGGTCGGGCACTGCAAGCCACACAGCCACTTGTGTCCCCTGTGTCCCTCCCTGGAGGCCGCAGCGCGTTTTGGGTTTTGGCGCGGACGGGCCCCTCTCGGCTTCCGTAGTCCATTTGCCCCCGGAGCCTGCCAGACCCCTGGCTCTAGGAGGCTGCCCAGGGGCGCTGCCAACAGCCCCCAGGTGCTGCCTAGCCGCCTCGGCCGGCCACGGGGGGAGCACACACACCTGCGGGTGTCCCCGGGCCGCACACACGAACTGCCCCGCGCTTCCCGGCGTTGCAAATAGGCCCCCCGGGAAGCCCCGCACGCCCTAGGGGCTTGTCGGGTGGGGCCGACGCAAGGTGGTTGACTGGGGAGGGCTGCTGCTGCCACACACCCACTCCTGAAGCCCACTGGGGCGGTCCAAGGGCGAGGAGCTCGGAGCTCGGTCAGGGCTGTCCCAGCAGAACTTTTTGAGGGTGGACGGACACGCCCGCGGGCAATCAGGTGTTGCGGGCAGGCCCCGGGGGCAGGCCCTGCTGAGTCCCCGAGCGCCACCTGGGTTCCTGCCACCACCCTTGGGCCGGGATGAGGTGCCACCTTGTGTGTAGAAGCCCTGCACACAGGCAAGAAGCCCCCCAGGCCCGCGGCGCACCCGACCCTGGAGCCCCCTGGCCGGATGCAGCCACAGGGAACGGGGGTTCTGAGTTGGCAGGCCCCATTCCCGAAGCATCCACGGGCACTTCCCGAAGGGCTGACACCTGCTGCGCCTCAGCAGCCAGCCAACCTCCCTCCCTCTGGTCGGGCACTGCACGCCACACAGCCACTTGTGTCCCCTGTGTCCCTCCCTGGAGGCCGCAGCGCGTTTTGGGTTTTGGCGCGGACGGGCCCCTCTCGGCTTCCGTAGTCCATTTGCCCCCGGAGCCTGCCAGACCCCTGGCTCTAGGAGGCTGCCCAGGGGCGCTGCCAACAGCCCCCAGGTGCTGGCTAGCCGCCTCGGCCGGCCACGGGGGGAGCACACACACCTGCGGGTGTCCCCGGGCCGCACACACGAACTGCCCCGCGCTTCCCGGCGTTGCAAATAGGCCCCCCGGGAAGCCCCGCACGCCCTAGGGGCTTGTCGGGTGGGGCCGACGCAAGGTGGTTGACTGGGGAGGGCTGCTGCTGCCACACACCCACTCCTGAAGCCCACTGGGGCGGTCCAAGGGCGAGGAGCTCGGAGCTCGGTCAGGGCTGTCCCAGCAGAACTTTTTGAGGGTGGACGGACACGCCCGCGGGCAATCAGGTGTTGCGGGCAGGCCCCGGGGGCAGGCCCTGCTGAGTCCCCGAGCGCCACCTGGGTTCCTGCCACCACCCTTGGGCCGGGATGAGGTGCCACCTTGTGCGTAGAAGCCCTGCACACAGGCAAGAAGCCCCCCAGGCCCACGGCGCACCCGACCCTGGAGCCCCCTGGCCGGCTGCAGCCACAGGGAACGGGGGTTCTGAGTTGGCAGGCCCCATTCCCGAAGCATCCACGGGCACTTCCCGAAGGGCTGACACCTGCTGCGCCTCAGCAGCCAGCCAACCTCCCTCCCTCTGGTCGGGCACTGCAAGCCACACAGCCACTTGTGTCCCCTGTGTCCCTCCCTGGAGGCCGCAGCGCGTTTTGGGTTTTGGCGCGGACGGGCCCCTCTCGGCTTCCGTAGTCCATTTGCCCCCGGAGCCTGCCAGACCCCTGGCTCTAGGAGGCTGCCCAGGGGCGCTGCCAACAGCCCCCAGGTGCTGGCTAGCTGCAGCAGCCGGCCACGGGGGAGCACACACACCTGCGGGTGTCCCCAGGCCGCACACACGGACTGCCCCGCGCTTCCCGGCATTGCAAATAGGCCCCAAGGGAAGCCCCGCCCGCCCTAGGGGCTTGTCGGGTGGGGCCGACGCACGGTGGGTGAGTGGGGAGGGCTGCTGCTGGCACACACCCACTCCTGAAGCCCACTGGGGCGGTCCAAGGGCGAGGAGCTCGGAGCTCGGTCAGGGCTGTCCCAGCAGAACTTTTTGAGGGTGGACGGACACGCCCGCGGACAATCAGGTGTTGCGGGCAGGCCCCGGGGGCAGGCCCTGCTGAGTCCCCGAGCGCCACCTGGGTTCCTGCCACCACCCTTGGGCCGGGATGAGGTGCCACCTTGTGCGTAGAAGCCCTGCACACAGGCAAGAAGCCCCCCAGGCCCGCGGCGCACCCGACCCTGGAGCCCCCTGGCCGGATGCAGCCACAGGGAAGGGTGCTTCTGAGTTGGCAGGCCCCATTCCCGAAGCATCCACGGGCACTTCCCGAAGGGCTGACACCTGCTGCGCCTCAGCAGCCAGCCAACCTCCCTCCCTCTGGTCGGGCACTGCAAGCCACACAGCCACTTGTGTCCCCTGTGTCCCTCCCTGGAGGCCGCAGCGCGTTTTGGGTTTTGGCGCGGACGGGCCCCTCTCGGCTTCCGTAGTCCATTTGCCCCCGGAGCCTGCCAGACCCCTGGCTCTAGGAGGCTGCCCAGGGGCGCTGCCAACAGCCCCCAGGTGCTGGCTAGCCGCCTCGGCCGGCCACGGGGGAGCACACACACCTGCGGGTGTCCCCAGGCCGCACACACGGACTGCCCCGCGCTTCCCGGCGTTGCAAATAGGCCCCCCGGGAAGCCCCGCCCGCCCTAGGGGCTTGTCGGGTGGGGTCGACGCAAGGTGGTTGACTGGGGAGGGCTGCTGCTGCCACACACCCACTCCTGAAGCCCACTGGGGCGGTCCAAGGGCGAGGAGCTCGGAGCTCGGTCAGGGCTGTCCCAGCAGAACGTTTTGAGGGTGGACGGACACGCCCGCGGGCAATCAGGTGTTGCGGGCAGGCCCCGGGGGCAGGCCCTGCTGAGTCCCCGAGCGCCACCTGGGTTCCTGCCACCACCCTTGGGCCGGGATGAGGTGCCACCTTGTGTGTAGAAGCCCTGCACACAGGCAAGAAGCCCCCCAGGCCCGCGGCGCACCCGACCCTGGAGCCCCCTGGCCGGATGCAGCCACAGGGAACGGGGGTTCTGAGTTGGCAGGCCCCATTCCCGAAGCATCCACGGGCACTTCCCGAAGGGCTGACACCTGCTGCGCCTCAGCAGCCAGCCAACCTCCCTCCCTCTGGTCGGGGCACTGCACGCCACACAGCCACTTGTGTCCCCTGTGTCCCTCCCTGGAGGCCGCAGCGCGTTTTGGGTTTTGGCGCGGACGGGCCCCTCTCGGCTTCCGTAGTCCATTTGCCCCCGGAGCCTGCCAGACCCCTGGCTCTAGGAGGCTGCCCAGGGGCGCTGCCAACAGCCCCCAGGTGCTGGCTAGCCGCCTCGGCCGGCCACGGGGGGAGCACACACACCTGCGGGTGTCCCCGGGCCGCACACACGAACTGCCCCGCGCTTCCCGGCGTTGCAAATAGGCCCCCCGGGAAGCCCCGCACGCCCTAGGGGCTTGTCGGGTGGGGCCGACGCACGGTGGTTGACTGGGGAGGGCTGCTGCTGCCACACACCCACTCCTGAAGCTCACTGGGGCGGTCCAAGGGCGAGGAGCTCGGAGCTCGGTCAGGGCTGTCCCAGCAGAACTTTTTGAGGGTGGACGGACACGCCCGCGGGCAATCAGGTGTTGCGGGCAGGCCCCGGGGCAGGCCCTGCTGAGTCCCCGAGCGCCACCTGGGTTCCTGCCACCACCCTTGGGCCGGGATGAGGTGCCACCTTGTGCGTAGAAGCCCTGCACACAGGCAAGAAGCCCCCCAGGCCCGCGGCGCACCCGACCCTGGAGCCCCCTGGCCGGATGCAGCCACAGGGAACGGGGGTTCTGAGTTGGCAGGCCCCATTCCCGAAGCATCCACGGGCACTTCCCGAAGGGCTGACACCTGCTGCGCCTCAGCAGCCAGCCAACCTCCCTCCCTCTGGTCGGGCACTGCACGCCACACAGCCACTTGTGTCCCCTGTGTCCCTCCCTGGAGGCCGCAGCGCGTTTTGGGTTTTGGCGCGGACGGGCCCCTCTCGGCTTCCGTAGTCCATTTGCCCCCGGAGCCTGCCAGACCCCTGGCTCTAGGAGGCTGCCCAGGGGCGCTGCCAACAGCCCCCAGGTGCTGGCTAGCCGCCTCGGCCGGCCACGGGGGAGCACACACACCTGCGGGTGTCCCCGGGCCGCACACACGAACTGCCCCGCGCTTCCCGGCGTTGCAAATAGGCCCCCCGGGAAGCCCCGCCCGCCCTAGGGGCTTGTCGGGTGGGGTCGACGCAAGGTGGTTGACTGGGGAGGGCTGCTGCTGCCACACACCCACTCCTGAAGCCCACTGGGGCGGTCCAAGGGCGAGGAGCTCGGAGCTCGGTCAGGGCTGTCCCAGCAGAACTTTTTGAGGGTGGACGGACACGCCCGCGGGCAATCAGGTGTTGCGGGCAGGCCCCGGGGGCAGGCCCTGCTGAGTCCCCGAGCGCCACCTGGGTTCCTGCCACCACCCTTGGGCCGGGATGAGGTGCCACCTTGTGCGTAGAAGCCCTGCACACAGGCAAGAAGCCCCCCAGGCCCACGGCGCACCCGACCCTGGAGCCCCCTGGCCGGATGCAGCCACAGGGAACAGGGGTTCTGAGTTGGCAGGCCCCATTCCCGAAGCATCCACGGGCACTTCCCGAAGGGCTGACACCTGCTGCGCCTCAGCAGCCAGCCAACCTCCCTCCCTCTGGTCGGGCACTGCAAGCCACACAGCCACTTGTGTCCCCTGTGTCCCTCCCTGGAGGCCGCAGCGCGTTTTGGGTTTTGGCGCGGACGGGCCCCTCTCGGCTTCCGTAGTCCATTTGCCCCCGGAGCCTGCCAGACCCCTGGCTCTAGGAGGCTGCCCAGGGGCGCTGCCAACAGCCCCCAGGTGCTGGCTAGCCGCCTCGGCCGGCCACGGGGGGAGCACACACACCTGCGGGTGTCCCCGGGCCGCACACACGAACTGCCCCGCGCTTCCCGGCGTTGCAAATAGGCCCCCCGGGAAGCCCCGCACGCCCTAGGGGCTTGTCGGGTGGGGCCGACGCAAGGTGGTTGACTGGGGAGGGCTGCTGCTGCCACACACCCACTCCTGAAGCCCACTGGGGCGGTCCAAGGGCGAGGAGCTCGGAGCTCGGTCAGGCTGTCCCAGCAGAACTTTTTGAGGGTGGACGGACACGCCCGCGGGCAATCAGGTGTTGCGGGCAGGCCCCGGGGGCAGGCCCTGCTGAGTCCCCGAGCGCCACCTGGGTTCCTGCCACCACCCTTGGGCCGGGATGAGGTGCCACCTTGTGTGTAGAAGCCCTGCACACAGGCAAGAAGCCCCCCAGGCCCGCGGCGCACCCGACCCTGGAGCCCCCTGGCCGGATGCAGCCACAGGGAACGGGGGTTCTGAGTTGGCAGGCCCCATTCCCGAAGCATCCACGGGCACTTCCCGAAGGGCTGACACCTGCTGCGCCTCAGCAGCCAGCCAACCTCCCTCCCTCTGGTCGGGCACTGCACGCCACACAGCCACTTGTGTCCCCTGTGTCCCTCCCTGGAGGCCGCAGCGCGTTTTGGGTTTTGGCGCGGACGGGCCCCTCTCGGCTTCCGTAGTCCATTTGCCCCCGGAGCCTGCCAGACCCCTGGCTCTAGGAGGCTGCCCAGGGGCGCTGCCAACAGCCCCCAGGTGCTGGCTAGCCGCCTCGGCCGGCCACGGGGGGAGCACACACACCTGCGGGTGTCCCGGGCCGCACACACGAACTGCCCCGCGCTTCCCGGCGTTGCAAATAGGCCCCCCGGGAAGCCCCGCACGCCCTAGGGGCTTGTCGGGTGGGGCCGACGCAAGGTGGTTGACTGGGGAGGGCTGCTGCTGCCACACACCCACTCCTGAAGCCCACTGGGGCGGTCCAAGGGCGAGGAGCTCGGAGCTCGGTCAGGGCTGTCCCAGCAGAACTTTTTGAGGGTGGACGGACACGCCCGCGGGCAATCAGGTGTTGCGGGCAGGCCCCGGGGGCAGGCCCTGCTGAGTCCCCGAGCGCCACCTGGGTTCCTGCCACCACCCTTGGGCCGGGATGAGGTGCCACCTTGTGCGTAGAAGCCCTGCACACAGGCAAGAAGCCCCCCAGGCCCGCGGCGCACCCGACCCTGGAGCCACTGGAGCCCCCTGGCCGGATGCAGCCACAGGAACGGGGGTTCTGAGTTGGCAGGCCCCATTCCCGAAGCATCCACGGGCACTTCCCGAAGGGCTGACACCTGCGGCGCCTCAGCAGCCAGCCAACCTCCCTCCCTCTGGTCGGGCACTGCACGCCACACAGCCACTTGTGTCCCCTGTGTCCCTCCCTGGAGGCCGCAGCGCGTTTTGGGTTTTGGCGCGGACGGGCCCCTCTCGGCTTCCGTAGTCCATTTGCCCCCGGAGCCTGCCAGACCCCTGGCTCTAGGAGGCTGCCCAGGGGCGCTGCCAACAGCCCCCAGGTGCTGGCTAGCCGCCTCGGCCGGCCACGGGGGAGCACACACACCTGCGGGTGTCCCCGGGCCGCACACACGAACTGCCCCGCGCTTCCCGGCGTTGCAAATAGGCCCCCCGGGAAGCCCCGCCCGCCCTAGGGGCTTGTCGGGTGGGGCCGACGCAAGGTGGTTGACTGGGGAGGGCTGCTGCTGCCACACACCCACTCCTGAAGCCCACTGGGGCGGTCCAAGGGCGAGGAGCTCGGAGCTCGGTCAGGGCTGTCCCAGCAGAACTTTTTGAGGGTGGACGGACACGCCCGCGGGCAATCAGGTGTTGCGGGCAGGCCCCGGGGGCAGGCCCTGCTGAGTCCCCGAGCGCCACCTGGGTTCCTGCCACCACCCTTGGGCCAGGATGAGGTGCCACCTTGTGCGTAGAAGCCCTGCACACAGGCAAGAAGCCCCCCATGCCCGCGGCGCACCCGACCCTGGAGCCCCCTGGCCGGATGCAGCCACAGGGAACGGGGGTTCTGAGTTGGCAGGCCCCATTCCCGAAGCATCCACGGGCACTTCCCGAAGGGCTGACACCTGCTGCGCCTCAGCAGCCAGCCAACCTCCCTCCCTCTGGTCGGGCACTGCAAGCCACACAGCCACTTGTGTCCCCTGTGTCCCTCCCTGGAGGCCGCAGCGCGTTTTGGGTTTTGGCGCGGACGGGCCCCTCTCGGCTTCCGTAGTCCATTTGCCCCCGGAGCCTGCCAGACCCCTGGCTCTAGGAGGCTGCCCAGGGGCGCTGCCAACAGCCCCCAGGTGCTGGCTAGCCGCCTCGGCCGGCCACGGGGGGAGCACACACACCTGCGGGTGTCCCCGGGCCGCACACACGAACTGCCCCGCGCTTCCCGGCGTTGCAAATAGGCCCCCCGGGAAGCCCAGCACGCCCTAGGGGCTTGTCGGGTGGGGCCGACGCACGGTGGTTGACTGGGGAGGGCTGCTGCTGCCACACACCCACTCCTGAAGCTCACTGGGGCGGTCCAAGGGCGAGGAGCTCGGAGCTCGGTCAGGGCTGTCCCAGCAGAACTTTTTGAGGGTGGACGGACACGCCCGCGGGCAATCAGGTGTTGCGGGCAGGCCCCGGGGGCAGGCCCTGCTGAGTCCCCGAGCGCCACCTGGGTTCCTGCCACCACCCTTGGGCCGGGATGAGGTGCCACCTTGTGCGTAGAAGCCCTGCACACAGGCAAGAAGCCCCCCATGCCCGCGGCGCACCCGACCCTGGAGCCCCCTGGCCGGATGCAGCCACAGGGAACGGGGGTTCTGAGTTGGCAGGCCCCATTCCCGAAGCATCCACGGGCACTTCCCGAAGGGCTGACACCTGCTGCGCCTCAGCAGCCAGCCAACCTCCCTCCCTCTGGTCGGGCACTGCACGCCACACAGCCACTTGTGTCCCCTGTGTCCCTCCCTGGAGGCCGCAGCGCGTTTTGGGTTTTGGCGCGGACGGGCCCCTCTCGGCTTCCGTAGTCCATTTGCCCCCGGAGCCTGCCAGACCCCTGGCTCTAGGAGGCTGCCCAGGGGCGCTGCCAACAGCCCCCAGGTGCTGGCTAGCCGCCTCGGCCGGCCACGGGGGGAGCACACACACCTGCGGGTGTCCCCGGGCCGCACACACGAACTGCCCCGCGCTTCCCGGCGTTGCAAATAGGCCCCCCGGGAAGCCCCGCCCGCCCTAGGGGCTTGTCGGGTGGGGTCGACGCAAGGTGGTTGACTGGGGAGGGCTGCTGCTGGCACACACCCACTCCTGAAGCCCACTGGGGCGGTCCAAGGGCGAGGAGCTCGGAGCTCGGTCAGGGCTGTCCCAGCAGAACGTTTTGAGGGTGGATGGAGACGCCCGCGGGCAATCAGGTGTTGCGGGCAGGCCCCGGGGGCAGGCCCTGCTGAGTCCCCGAGCGCCACCTGGGTTCCTGCCACCACCCTTGGGCCGGGATGAGGTGCCACCTTGTGCGTAGAAGCCCTGCACACAGGCAAGAAGCCCCCCAGGCCCGCGGCGCACCCGACCCTGGAGCCCCCTGGCCGGATGCAGCCACAGGGAACGGGGGTTCTGAGTTGGCAGGCCCCATTCCCGAAGCATCCACGGGCACTTCCCGAAGGGCTGACACCTGCTGCGCCTCAGCAGCCAGCCAACCTCCCTCCCTCTGGTCGGGCACTGCAAGCCACACAGCCACTTGTGTCCCCTGTGTCCCTCCCTGGAGGCCGCAGCGCGTTTTGGGTTTTGGCGCGGACGGGCCCCTCTCGGCTTCCGTAGTCCATTTGCCCCCGGAGCCTGCCAGACCCCTGGCTCTAGGAGGCTGCCCAGGGGCGCTGCCAACAGCCCCCAGGTGCTGGCTAGCCGCCTCGGCCGGCCACGGGGGGAGCACACACACCTGCGGGTGTCCCCGGGCCGCACACACGAACTGCCCCGCGCTTCCCGGCGTTGCAAATAGGCCCCCCGGGAAGCCCCGCACGCCCTAGGGGCTTGTCGGGTGGGGCCGACGCAAGGTGGTTGACTGGGGAGGGCTGCTGCTGCCACACACCCACTCCTGAAGCCCACTGGGGCGGTCCAAGGGCGAGGAGCTCGGAGCTCGGTCAGGGCTGTCCCAGCAGAACTTTTTGAGGGTGGACGGACACGCCCGCGGGCAATCAGGTGTTGCGGGCAGGCCCCGGGGGCAGGCCCTGCTGAGTCCCCGAGCGCCACCTGGGTTCCTGCCACCACCCTTGGGCCGGGATGAGGTGCCACCTTGTGCGTAGAAGCCCTGCACACAGGCAAGAAGCCCCCCAGGCCCGCGGCGCACCCGACCCTGGAGCCACTGGAGCCCCCTGGCCGGATGCAGCCACAGGGAACGGGGGTTCTGAGTTGGCAGGCCCCATTCCCGAAGCATCCACGGGCACTTCCCGAAGGGCTGACACCTGCGGCGCCTCAGCAGCCAGCCAACCTCCCTCCCCTCTGGTCGGCACTGCACGCCACACAGCCACTTGTGTCCCCTGTGTCCCTCCTGGAGGCCGCAGCGCGTTTTGGGTTTGGCGCGGACGGGCCCCTCTCGGCTTCCGTAGTCCATTTGCCCCCGGAGCCTGCCAGACCCCTGGCTCTAGGAGGCTGCCCAGGGGCGCTGCCAACAGCCCCCAAGGTGCTGGCTAGCCGCCTCGGCCGGCCACGGGGGGAGCACACACACCTGCGGGTGTCCCCGGCCGCACACACGAACTGCCCCCACGCTTCCCGGCGTTGCAAATAGGCCCCCCCGGGAAGCCCCGCCCGCCCTAGGGGCTTGTCGGTGGGGCCGACGCAAGGTGGTTGACTGGGAGGGCTGCTGCTGCCACACACCCACTCCTGAAGCCCACTGGGGCGGTCCAAGGGCGAGGAGCTCGGAGCTCGGTCAGGGCTGTCCCAGCAGAACTTTTTGAGGTGGACGGACACGCCCGCGGGCAATCAGGTGTTGCGGGCAGCCCCGGGGGCAGGCCCTGCTGAGTCCCCGAGCGCCACCTGGGTTCCTGCCACCACCCTTGGGCCGGGATGAGGTGCCACCTTGTGCGTAGAAGCCCTGCACACAGGCAAGAAGCCCCCCAGGCCCACGGCGCACCCGACCCTGGAGCCCCCTGGCCGGATGCAGCCACAGGGAACGGGGGTTCTGAGTTGGCAGGCCCCATTCCCGAGCATCCACGGGCACTTCCCGAAGGGCTGACACCTGCTGCGCCTCAGCAGCCAGCCAACCTCCCTCCCTCTGTCGGGCACTGCACGCCACACAGCCACTTGTGTCCCCTGTGTCCCTCCCTGGAGGCCGCAGCGCGTTTTGGGTTTTGGCGCGGACGGGCCCCTCTCGGCTTCCGTAGTCCATTTGCCCCCGGAGCCTGCCAGACCCCTGGCTCTAGGAGGCTGCCCAGGGGCGCTGCCAACAGCCCCAGGTGCTGGCTAGCCGCCTCGGCCGGCCACGGGGGAGCACACACAGCTACGGGTGTCCCCGGGCCGCACACACGAACTGCCCCGCACTTCCCGGCGTTGCAAATAGGCCCCCCGGGAAGCCCCGCCCACCCTAGGGGCTTGTCGGGTGGGGCCGACACAAGGTGGTTGACTGGGGAGGGCTGCTGCTGCACACACCCACTCCTGAAGCCCACTGGGGCGGTCCAAGGGCGAGGAGCTCGGAGCTCGGTCAGGGCTGTCCCAGCAGAACGTTTTGAGGGTGGACGGACACGCCCGCGGGCAATCAGGTGTTGCGGGCAGGCCCGGGGGCAGGCCCTGCTGAGTCCCCGAGCGCCACCTGGTTCCTGCCACCACCCTTGGGCCGGGATGAGGTGCCACCTTGTGCGTAGAAGCCCTGCACACAGCAAGAAGCCCCCAGGCCCGCGGCGCACCCGACCCTGGAGCCCCTGGCCCGGCTGCAGCCACAGGGAACGGGGGTTCTGAGTTGGCAGGCCCCCATTCCCGAAGCATCCACGGGCACTTCCCGAAGGGCTGACACCTGCTGCGCCTCAGCAGCCAGCCCAACCTCCCTCCCTCTGGGCGGGCACTGCAAGCCACACAGCCACTTGTGTCCCCTGTGTCCCTCCCTGGAGGCCGCAGCGCGTTTTGGGTTTTGGCGCGGACGGGCCCCTCTCGGCTTCCGTAGTCCATTTGCCCCCGGAGCCTGCCAGACCCCTGGCTCTAGGAGGCTGCCCAGGGGCGCTGCCAACAGCCCCCAGGTGCTGGCTAGCCGCCTCGGCCGGCCACGGGGGGAGCACACACACCTGCGGGTGTCCCCGGGCCGCACACACGAACTGCCCCGCGCTTCCCGGCGTTGCAAATAGGCCCCCCGGGAAGCCCCGCCCGCCCTAGGGGCTTGTCGGGTGGGGCCGACGCAAGGTGGTTGACTGGGGAGTGCTGCTGCTGCCACACACCCACTCCTGAAGCCCACTGGGCGGTCCAAGGGCGAGGAGCTCGGAGCTCGGTCAGGGCTGTCCCAGCAGAACTTTTTGAGGGTGGACGGACACGCCCGCGGGCAATCAGGTGTTGCGGGCAGGCCCCGGGGGCAGGCCCTGCTGAGTCCCCGAGCGCCACCTGGGTTCCTGCCACCACCCTTGGGCCGGGATGAGGTGCCACCTTGTGCGTAGAAGCCCTGCACACAGGCAAGAGCCCCCCAGGCCCGCGGCGCACACCGACCCTGGAGCCCCCTGGCCGGATGCAGCCACAGGGAACGGGGGTTCTGACTTGGCAGGCCCCATTCCCGAAGCATCCACGGGCACTTCCCGAAGGGCTGACACCTGCTGCGCCTCAGCAGCCAGCCAACCTCCCTCCCTCTGGTCGGGCACTGCAAGCCACACAGCCACTTGTGTCCCCTGTGTCCCTCCCTGGAGGCCGCAGCGCGTTTTGGGTTTTGGCGCGGACGGGCCCCTCTCGGCTTCCGTAGTCCATTTGCCCCCGGAGCCTGCCAGACCCCTGGCTCTAGGAGGCTGCCCAGGGGCGCTGCCAACAGCCCCCAGTGCTGCCTAGCCGCCTCGGCCGGCCACGGGGGGAGCACACACACCTGCGGGTGTCCCCGGGCCGCACACACGAACTGCCCCGCGCTTCCCGGCGTTGCAAATAGGCCCCCCGGAAGCCCGGCACGCCTAGGGCTTGTCGGGTGGGGCCGACGCAGGTGGTTGACTGGGGAGGGCTGCTGCTGCCACACACCCACTCCTGAAGCCCACTGGGGCGGTCCAAGGGCGAGGAGCTCGGAGCTCGGTCAGGGCTGTCCCAGCAGAACTTTTTGAGGGTGGACGGACACGCCCGCGGGCAATCAGGTGTTGCGGGCAGGCCCCGGGGGCAGGCCCTGCTGAGTCCCCGAGCGCCACCTGGGTTCCTGCCACCACCCTTGGGCCGGGATGAGGTGCCACCTTGTGCGTAGAAGCCCTGCACACAGGCAAGAAGCCCCCCAGGCCCGCGGCGCACCCGACCCTGGAGCCCCTGGAGCCCCTAGGCCGGATGCAGCCACAGGGAACGGGGGTTCTGAGTTGGCAGGCCCCATTCCCGAAGCATCCACGGCACTTCCCGAAGGGCTGACACCTGCTGCGCCTCAGCAGCCAGCCAACCTCCCTCCCTCTGGTCGGGCACTGCACGCCACACAGCCACTTGTGTCCCCTGTGTCCCTCCCTGGAGGCCGCAGCGCGTTTTGGGTTTTGGCGCGGATGGGCCCCTCTCGGCTTCCGTAGTCCATTTGCCCCCGGAGCCTGCCAGACCCCTGCTCTAGGAGGCTGCCCAGGGCGCTGCCAACAGCCCCCAGGTGCTGGCTAGCCGCCTCGGCCGGCCACGGGGGGAGCACACACACCTGCGGGTGTCCCCGGGCCGCACACACGAACTGCCCCGCGCTTCCGGCGTTGCAAATAGGCCCCCCGGGAAGCCCCGCCCGCCCTAGGGCTTGTCGGGTGGGGCCGACGCAAGGTGGTTTGACTGGGGAGGGCTGCTGCTGCCACACACCCACTCCTGAAGCCCACTGGGGCGGTCCAAGGGCGAGGAGCTCGGAGCTCGGTCAGGGCTGTCCCAGCAGAACTTTTTGAGGGTGGACGGACACGCCCGCGGGCAATCAGGTGTTGCGGGCAGGCCCGGGGGCAGGCCCTGCTGAGTCCCCGAGCGCCACCTGGGTTCCTGCCACCACCCTTGGGCCGGGATGAGGTGCCACCTTGTGCGTAGAAGCCCTGCACACAGGCAAGAAGCCCCCCAGGCCCGCGGCGCACCCGACCCTGGAGCCCCTGGCCGGATGCAGCCACAGGGAACGGGGGTTCTGAGTTGGCAGGCCCCATTCCCGAAGCATCCACGGGCACTTCCCGAAGGGCTGACACCTGCTGCGCCTCAGCAGCCAGCCAACCTCCCTCCCTCTGGTCGGGCACTGCAAGCCACACAGCCACTTGTGTCCCTGTGTCCCTCCCTGGAGGCCGCAGCGCGTTTTGGGTTTTGGCGCGGACGGGCCCCTCTCGGCTTCCGTAGTCCATTTGCCCCCGGAGCCTGCCAGACCCCTGGCTCTAGGAGGCTGCCCAGGGGCGCTGCCAACAGCCCCCAGGTGCTGCTAGCCGCCTCGGCCGGCCACGGGGGGAGCACACACACCTGCGGGTGTCCCCGGGCCGCACACACGAACTGCCCCGCGCTTCCCGGCGTTGCAAATAGGCCCCCCGGGAAGCCCCGCACGCCCTAGGGGCTTGTCGGGTGGGGCCGACGCAAGGTGGTTGTACTGGGGAGGGCTGCTGCTGCCACACACCCACTCCTGAAGCCCACTGGGGCGGTCCAAGGGCGAGGAGCTCGGAGCTCGGTCAGGGCTGTCCCAGCAGAACTTTTTGAGGGTGGACGGACACGCCCGCGGGCAATCAGGTGTTGCGGGCAGGCCCCGGGGGCAGGCCCTGCTGAGTCCACGAGCGCCACCTGGGTTCCTGCCACCACCCTTGGGCCGGGATGAGGTGCCACCTTGTGCGTAGAAGCCCTGCACACAGGCAAGAAGCCCCCCAGGCCCGCGGCGCACCCGACCCTGGAGCCCCCTGGCCGGATGCAGCCACAGGGAACGGGGGTTCTGAGTTGGCAGGCCCCATTCCCGAAGCATCTACGGGCACTTCCCGAAGGGCTGACACCTGCTGCGCCTCAGCAGCCAGCCAACCTCCCTCCCTCTGGTCGGGCACTGCACGCCACACAGCCACTTGTGTCCCCTGTGTCCCTCCCTGGAGGCCGCAGCGCGTTTTGGGTTTTGGCGCGGACGGGCCCCTCTCGGCTTCCGTAGTCCATTTGCCCCCGGAGCCTGCCAGACCCCTGGCTCTAGGAGGCTGCCCAGGGGCGCTGCCAACAGCCCCCAGGTGCTGGCTAGCCGCCTCGGCCGGCCACGGGGGAGCACACACACCTGCGGGTGTCCCCGGGCCGCACACACGAACTGCCCCGCGCTTCCCGGCGTTGCAAATAGGCCCCCCGGGAAGCCCCGCACGCCCTAGGGGCTTGTCGGGTGGGGCCGACGCAAGGTGGTTGACTGGGGAGGGCTGCTGCTGCCACACACCCACTCCTGAAGCCCACTGGGGCGGTCCAAGGGCGAGGAGCTCGGAGCTCGGTCAGGGCTGTCCCAGCAGAACTTTTTGAGGGTGGACGGACACGCCCGCGGGCAATCAGGTGTTGCGGGCAGGCCCCGGGGCAGGCCCTGCTGAGTCCCCGAGCGCCACCTGGGTTCCTGCCACCACCCTTGGGCCGGGATGAGGTGCCACCTTGTGCGTAGAAGCCCTGCACACAGGCAAGAAGCCCCCCAGGCCCGCGGCGCACCCGACCCTGGAGCCACTGGAGCCCCCTGGCCGGATGCAGCCACAGGGAACGGTGGTTCTGAGTTGGCAGGCCCCATTCCGAAGCATCCACGGGCACTTCCGAAGGGCTGACACCTGCGGCGCCTCAGCAGCCAGCCAACCTCCCTCCCTCTGGTCGGGCACTGCACGCCACACAGCCACTTGTGTCCCCTGTGTCCCTCCCTGGAGGCCGCAGCGCGTTTTGGGTTTTGGCGCGGACGGGCCCCTCTCGGCTTCCGTAGTCCATTTGCCCCCGGAGCCTGCCAGACCCCTGGCTCTAGGAGGCTGCCCAGGGGCGCTGCCAACAGCCCCCAGGTGCTGGCTAGCCGCCTCGGCCGGCACGGGGGGAGCACACACACCTGCGGGTGTCCCCGGGCCGCACACACGAACTGCCCCGCGCTTCCCGGCGTTGCAAATAGGCCCCCCGGGAAGCCCCGCACGCCCTAGGGGCTTGTCGGGTGGGGCCGACGCAAGGTGGTTGACTGGGGAGGGCTGCTGCTGCCACACACCCACTCCTGAAGCCCACTGGGGCGGTCCAAGGGCGAGGAGCTCGGAGCTCGGTCAGGGCTGTCCCAGCAGAACTTTTTGAGGGTGGACGGACACGCCCGCGGGCAATCAGGTGTTGCGGGCAGGCCCCGGGGGCAGGCCCTGCTGAGTCCCCGAGCGCCACCTGGGTTCCTGCCACCACCCTTGGGCCGGGATGAGGTGCCACCTTGTGCGTAGAAGCCCTGCACACAGGCAAGAAGCCCCCCATGCCCGCGGCGCACCCGACCCTGGAGCCCCCTGGCCGGATGCAGCCACAGGGAACGGGGGTTCTGAGTTGGCAGGCCCCATTCCCGAAGCATCCACGGGCACTTCCCGAAGGGCTGACACCTGCTGCGCCTCAGCAGCCAGCCAACCTCCCTCCCTCTGGTCGGGCACTGCACGCCACACAGCCACTTGTGTCCCCTGTGTCCCTCCCCTGGAGGCCGCAGCGCGTTTTGGGTTTTGGCGCGGACGGGCCCCTCTCGGCTTCCGTAGTCCATTTGCCCCCGGAGCTGCCAGACCCCTGGCTCTAGGAGGCTGCCCAGGGGCGCTGCCAACAGCCCCCAGGTGCTGGCTAGCCGCCTCGGCCGGCCACGGGGGGAGCACACACACCTGACGGGTGTCCCGGGCCGCACACACGAACTGCCCCGCGCTTCCCGGCATTGCAAATAGGCCCCCCGGGAAGCCCCGCCGCCCTAGGGGCTTGTCGGGTGGGGCCGACAGCAAGGTGGTTGACTGGGGAGGGCTGCTGCTGCCACACACCCACTCCTGAAGCCCACTGGGGCGGTCCAAGGGCGAGGAGCTCGGAGCTCGGTCAGGGCTGTCCCAGCAGAACTTTTTGAGGGTGGACGGACACGCCCGCGGGCAATCAGGTGTTGCGGGCAGGCCCCGGGGGCAGGCCCTGCTGAGTCCCCGAGCGCCACCTGGGTTCCTGCCACCACCCTTGGGCCGGGATGAGGTGCCACCTTGTGCGTAGAAGCCCTGCACACAGGCAAGAAGCCCCCCAGGCCCGCGGCGCACCCGACCTGGAGCCACTGGAGCCCCTGGCCGGATGCAGCCACAGGGAACGGGGGTTCTGAGTTGGCAGGCCCCATTCCCTAAGCATCCACGGGCACTTCCCGAAGGGCTGACACCTGCTGCGCCTCAGCAGCCAGCCAACCTCCCTCCCTCTGGTCGGGCACTGCACGCCACACAGCCACTTGTGTCCCCTGTGTCCCTCCCTGGAGGCCACAGCGCGTTTTGGGTTTTGGCGCGGACGGGCCCCTCTCGGCTTCCGTAGTCCATTTGCCCCGGAGCCTGCCAGACCCCTGGCTCTAGGAGGCTGCCCAGGGGCGTCTGCCAACAGCCCCCAGGTGCTGGCTAGCCGCCTCGGCCGGCCACGGGGGGAGCACACACACCTGCGGGTGTCCCCGGGCCGCACACACGAACTGCCCCGCGCTTCCCGGCGTTGCAAATAGGCCCCCCGGGAAGCCCCGCCCGCCCTAGGGGCTTGTCGGGTGGGGCCGACGCAAGGTGGTTGACTGGGGAGGGCTGCTGCTGCCACACACCCACTCCTGAAGCCCACTGGGGCGGTCCAAGGGCGAGGAGCTCGGAGCTCGGTCAGGGCTGTCCCAGCAGAACTTTTTGAGGGTGGACGGACACGCCCGCGGGCAAGCAGGTGTTGCGGGCAGGCCCCGGGGGCAGGCCCTGCTGAGTCCCCGAGCGCCACCTGGGTTCCTGCCACCACCCTTGGGCGGGATGAGGTGCCACCTTGTGCGTAGAAGCCCTGCACACAGGCAAGAAGCCCCCAGCCCACGGCGCACCCGACCCTGGAGCCCCCTGGCCGGATGCAGCCACAGGGAACGGGGGTTCTGAGTTGGCAGGCCCCATTCCCGAAGCATCCACGGGCACTTCCCGAAGGGCTGACACCTGCTGCGCCTCAGCAGCCAGCCAACCTCCCTCCCTCTGGTCGGGCACTGCACGCCACACAGCCACTTGTGTCCCCTGTGTCCTCCCTGGAGGCCGCAGCGCGTTTTGGGTTTTGGCGCGGACGGGCCCCTCTCGGCTTCCGTAGTCCATTTGCCCCCGGAGCCTGCCAGACCCCTGGCTCTAGGAGGCTGCCCAGGGGCGCTGCCAACAGCCCCCAGGTGCTGGCTAGCCGCCTCGGCCGGCCACGGGGGGAGCACACACAGCTACGGGTGTCCCCGGGCCGCACACACGAACTGCCCCGCACTTCCCGGCGTTGCAAATAGGCCCCCCGGGAAGCCCCGCCCACCCTAGGGGCTTGTCGGGTGGGGCCGACACAAGGTGGTTGACTGGGGAGGGCTGCTGCTGCCACACACCCACTCCTGAAGCCCACTGGGGCGGTCCAAGGGCGAGGAGCTCGGAGCTCGGTCAGGGCTGTCCCAGCAGAACGTTTTGAGGGTGGACGGACACGCCCGCGGGCAATCAGGTGTTGCGGGCAGGCCCCGGGGGCAGGCCCTGCTGAGTCCCCGAGCGCCACCTGGGTTCCTGCCACCACCCTTGGGCCGGATGAGGTGCCACCTTGTGCGTAGAAGCCCTGCACACAGGCAAGAAGCCCCCAGGCCCGCGGCGCACCCGACCCTGGAGCCCCCTGGCCGGCTGCAGCCACAGGGAACGGGGGTTCTGAGTTGGCAGGCCCCATTCCCGAAGCATCCACGGGCACTTCCCGAAGGGCTGACACCTGCTGCGCCTCAGCAGCCAGCCAACCTCCCTCCCTCTGGGCGGGCACTGCAAGCCACACAGCCACTTGTGTCCCCTGTGTCCCTCCCTGGAGGCCGCAGCGCGTTTTGGGTTTTGGCGCGGACGGGCCCCTCTCGGCTTCCGTAGTCCATTTGCCCCCGGAGCCTGCCAGACCCCTGGCTCTAGGAGGCTGCCCAGGGGCGCTGCCAACAGCCCCCAGGTGCTGGCTAGCCGCCTCGGCCGGCCACGGGGGGAGCACACACACCTGCGGGTGTCCCCGGGCCGCACACACGAACTGCCCCGCGCTTCCGGCGTTGCAAATAGGCCCCCCGGGAAGCCCCGCCCGCCCTAGGGGCTTGTCGGGTGGGGCCGACGCAAGGTGGTTGACTGGGGAGTGCTGCTGCTGCCACACACCCACTCCTGAAGCCCACTGGGCGGTCCAAGGGCGAGGAGCTCGGAGCTCGGTCAGGGCTGTCCCAGCAGAACTTTTTGAGGGTGGACGGACACGCCCGCGGGCAATCAGGTGTTGCGGGCAGGCCCCGGGGGCAGGCCCTGCTGAGTCCCCGAGCGCCACCTGGGTTCCTGCCACCACCCTTGGGCCGGGATGAGGTGCCACCTTGTGCGTAGAAGCCCTGCACACAGGCAAGAAGCCCCCCAGGCCCGCGGCGCACCCGACCCTGGAGCCCCCTGGCCGGATGCAGCCACAGGGAACGGGGGTTCTGACTTGGCAGGCCCCATTCCCGAAGCATCCACGGGCACTTCCCGAAGGGCTGACACCTGCTGCGCCTCAGCAGCCAGCCAACCTCCCTCCCTCTGGTCGGGCACTGCAAGCCACACAGCCACTTGTGTCCCCTGTGTCCCTCCCTGGAGGCCGCAGCGCGTTTTGGGTTTTGGCGCGGACGGGCCCCTCTCGGCTTCCGTAGTCCATTTGCCCCCGGAGCCTGCCAGACCCCTGGCTCTAGGAGGCTGCCCAGGGGCGCTGCCAACAGCCCCCAGGTGCTGCCTAGCCGCCTCGGCCGGCCACGGGGGAGCACACACACCTGCGGGTGTCCCCGGGCCGCACACACGAACTGCCCCGCGCTTCCCGGCGTTGCAAATAGGCCCCCCGGGAAGCCCGGCACGCCCTAGGGGCTTGTCGGGTGGGGCCGACGCAAGGTGGTTGACTGGGGAGGGCTGCTGCTGCCACACACCCACTCCTGAAGCCCACTGGGGCGGTCCAAGGGCGAGGAGCTCGGAGCTCGGTCAGGGCTGTCCCAGCAGAACTTTTTGAGGGTGGACGGACACGCCCGCGGGCAATCAGGTGTTGCGGGCAGGCCCCGGGGGCAGGCCCTGCTGAGTCCCCGAGCGCCACCTGGGTTCCTGCCACCACCCTTGGGCCGGGATGAGGTGCCACCTTGTGCGTAGAAGCCCTGCACACAGGCAAGAAGCCCCCCAGGCCCGCGGCGCACCCGACCCTGGAGCCCCTGGAGCCCCCTGGCCGGCTGCAGCCACAGGGAACGGGGGTTCTGAGTTGGCAGGCCCCATTCCCGAAGCATCCACGGGCACTTCCCGAAGGGCTGACACCTGCTGCGCCTCAGCAGCCAGCCAACCTCCCTCCCTCTGGTCGGGCACTGCACGCCACACAGCCACTTGTGTCCCCTGTGTCCCTCCCTGGAGGCCGCAGCGCGTTTTGGGTTTTGGCGCGGACGGGCCCCTCTCGGCTTCCGTAGTCCATTTGCCCCGGAGCCTGCCAGACCCCTGGCTCTAGGAGGCTGCCCAGGGGCGCTGCCAACAGCCCCCAGGTGCTGGCTAGCCGCAGCGGACGGCCACGGGGGGAGCACACACACTGCGGGTGTCCCCGGGCCGCACACACGAACTGCCCCGCGCTTCCCGGCGTTGCAAATAGGCCCCCCGGGAAGCCCCGCACGCCCTAGGGGCTTGTCGGGTGGGGCCGACGCAAGGTGTTGACTGGGGAGGGCTGCTGCTGCCACACACCCACTCCTGAAGCCCACTGGGGCGGTCCAAGGGCGAGGAGCTCGGAGCTCGGTCAGGGCTGTCCCAGCAGAACTTTTGAGGGTGGACGGACACGCCCGCGGGCAATCAGGTGTTGCGGGCAGGCCCCGGGGGCAGGCCCTGCTGAGTCCCCGAGCGCCACCTGGGTTCCTGCCACCACCCTTGGGCCGGGATGAGGTGCCACCTTGTGCGTAGAAGCCCTGCACACAGGCAAGAAGCCCCCCAGGCCCGCGGCGCACCCGACCCTGGAGCCCCTGGAGCCCCCTGGCCGGATGCAGCCACAGGGAACGGGGGTTCTGAGTGGCAGGCCCCATTCCCGAAGCATCCACGGGCACTTCCCGAAGGGCTGACACCTGCTGCGCCTCAGCAGCCAGCCAACCTCCCTCCCTCTGGTCGTGCACTGCACGCCACACAGCCACTTGTGTCCCCTGTGTCCCTCCCTGGAGGCCGCAGCGCGTTTTGGGTTTTGGCGCGGACGGGCCCCTCTCGGCTTCCGTAGTCCATTTGCCCCCGGAGCCTGCCAGACCCCTGGCTCTAGGAGGCTGCCCAGGGGCGCTGCCAACAGCCCCCAGGTGCTGGCTAGCCGCCTCGGCCGGCCACGGGGGGAGCACACACAGCTACGGTGTCCCCGGGCCGCACACACGAACTGCCCCGCGCTTCCCGGCGTTGCAAATAGGCCCCCCGGGAAGCCCCGCCCGCCCTAGGGGCTTGTCGGGTGGGGCCGACGCAAGGTGGTTGACTGGGGAGGGCTGCTGCTGCCACACACCCACTCCTGAAGCCCACTGGGGCGGTCCAAGGGCGAGGAGCTCGGAGCTCGGTCAGGGCTGTCCCAGCAGAACGTTTTGAGGGTGGACGGACACGCCCGTGGGCAATCAGGTGTTGCGGGCAGGCCCCGGGGGCAGGCCCTGCTGAGTCCCCGAGCGCCACCTGGGTCCTGCCACCACCCTTGGGCCGGGATGAGGTGCCACCTTGTGCGTAGAAGCCCTGCACACAGGCAAGAAGCCCCCCAGGCCCGCGGCGCACCCGACCCTGGAGCCCCCTGGCCGGCTGCAGCCACAGGGAACGGGGGTTCTGAGTTGGCAGGCCCCATTCCCGAAGCATCCACGGGCACTTCCCGAAGGGCTGACACCTGCTGCGCCTCAGCAGCCAGCCAACCTCCCTCCCTCTGGTCGGGCACTGCACGCCACACAGCCACTTGTGTCCCTGTGTCCCTCCCTGGAGGCCGCAGCGCGTTTTGGGTTTTGGCGCGGACGGGCCTCTCTCGGCTTCCGTAGTCCATTTGCCCCCGGAGCCTGCCAGACCCCTGGCTCTAGGAGGCTGCCCAGGGGCGCTGCCAACAGCCCCCAGGTGCTGGCTAGCCGCCTCGGCCGGCCACGGGGGGAGCACACACACCTGCGGGTGTCCCGGGCCGCACACACGAACTGCCCCGCGCTTCCCAGCGTTGCAAATAGGCCCCCCGGGAAGCCCGGCACGCCCTAGGGCTTGTCGGGTGGGGCCGACGCAAGGTGGTTGACTGGGGAGGGCTGCTGCTGCCACACACCCACTCCTGAAGTCCACTGGGGCGGTCCAAGGGCGAGGAGCTCGGAGCTCGGTCAGGGCTGTCCCAGCAGAACTTTTTGAGGGTGGACGGACACGCCCGCGGGCAATCAGGTGTTGCGGGCAGGCCCCGGGGGCAGGCCCTGCTGAGTCCCCGAGCGCCACCTGGGTTCCTGCCACCACCCTTGGGCCGGGATGAGGTGCCACCTTGTGCGTAGAAGCCCTGCACACAGGCAAGAAGCCCCCCAGGCCCGCGGCGCACCCGACCCTGGAGCCCCTGGAGCCCCCTGGCCGGATGCAGCCACAGGGAACGGGGGTTCTGAGTTGGCAGGCCCCATTCCCGAAGCATCCACGGGCACTTCCCGAAGGGCTGACACCTGCTGCGCTCAGCAGCCAGCCAACCTCCCTCCCTCTGGTCGGGCACTGCACGCCACACAGCCACTTGTGTCCCCTGTGTCCCTCCCTGGAGGCCACAGCGCGTTTTGGGTTTTGGCGCGGACGGGCCCCTCTCGGCTTCCGTAGTCCATTTGCCCCCGGAGCCTGCCAGACCCCTGGCTCTAGGAGGCTGCCCAGGGGCGCTGCCAACAGCCCCCAGGTGCTGGCTAGCCGCCTCGGCCGGCCACGGGGGGAGCACACACACCTGCGGGTGTCCCCGGGCCGCACACACGAACTGCCCCGCGCTTCCCGGCGTTGCAAATAGGCCCCCCGGGAAGCCCCGCCCGCCCTAGGGGCTTGTCGGGTGGGGCCGACGCAAGGTGGTTGACTGGGGAGGGCTGCTGCTGCCACACACCCACTCCTGAAGCCCACTGGGCGGTCCAAGGGCGAGGAGCTCGGAGCTCGTCAGGGCTGTCCCAGCAGAACTTTTTGAGGGTGGACGGACACGCCCGCGGGCAATCAGGTGTTGCGGGCAGGCCCCGGGGGCAGGCCCTGCTGAGTCCCCGAGCGCCACCTGGGTTCCTGCCACCACCCTTGGGCCGGGATGAGGTGCCACCTTGTGCGTAGAAGCCCTGCACACAGGCAAGAAGCCCCCCAGGCCCGCGGCGCACCCGACCCTGGAGCCCCCTGGCCGGCTGCAGCCACAGGGAACGGGGGTTCTGAGTTGGCAGGCCCCATTCCCGAAGCATCCACGGGCACTTCCGAAGGGCTGACACCTGCTGCGCCTCAGCAGCCAGCCAACCTCCCTCCCTCTGGGCGGGCACTGCACGCCACACAGCCACTTGTGTCCCCTGTGTCCCTCCCTGGAGGCCGCAGCGCGTTTTGGGTTTTGGCGCGGACGGGCCCCTCTCGGCTTCCGTAGTCCATTTGCCCCCGGAGCCTGCCAGACCCCTGGCTCTAGGAGGCTGCCCAGGGGCGCTGCCAACAGCCCCCAGGTGCTGGCTAGCCGCCTCGGCCGGCCACGGGGGGAGCACACACACCTGCGGGTGTCCCCGGGCCGCACACACGAACTGCCCCGCGCTTCCCGGCGTTGCAAATAGGCCCCCCGGGAAGCCCCGCCCGCCCTAGGGGCTTGTCGGGTGGGGCCGACGCAAGGTGGTTGACTGGGAGGGCTGCTGCTGCCACACACCCACTCCTGAAGCCCACTGGGGCGGTCCAAGGGCGAGGAGCTCGGAGCTCGGTCAGGGCTGTCCCCAGCAGAACTTTTTGAGGGTGGACGGACACGCCCGCGGGCAATCAGGTGTTGCGGGCAGGCCCCGGGGGCAGGCCCTGCTGAGTCCCCGAGCGCCACCTGGGTTCCTGCCACCACCCTTGGGCCGGGATGAGGTGCCACCTTGTGCGTAGAAGCCCTGCACACAGGCAAGAAGCCCCCCAGGCCCGCGGCGCACCCGACCCTGGAGCCCTGGAGCCCCCTGGCCGGATGCAGCCACAGGGAACGGGGTTCTGAGTTGGCAGGCCCCATTCCCGAAGCATCCACGGGCACTTCCGAAGGGCTGACACCTGCTGCGCCTCAGCAGCCAGCCAACCTCCCTCCTCTGGTCGGGCACTGCACGCCACACAGCCACTTGTGTCCCTGTGTCCCTCCCTGGAGGCCGCAGCGCGTTTTGGGTTTTGGCGCGGACGGGCCCCCTCTCGGCTTCCGTAGTCCATTTGCCCCCGGAGCCTGCCAGACCCCTGGCTCTAGGAGGCTGCCCAGGGCGCTGCCAACAGCCCCCAGGTGCTGGCTAGCCGCCTCGGCCGGCCACGGGGGGAGCACACACACCTGCGGTGTCCCCGGGCCGCACACACGAACTGCCCCGCGCTTCCCGGCGTTGCAAATAGGCCCCCCGGGAAGCCCCGCCCGCCCTAGGGGCTTGTCGGGTGGGGCCGACGCAAGGTGGTTGACTGGGGAGGGCTGCTGCTGCCACACACCCACTCCTGAAGCCCACTGGGGCGGTCCAAGGGCGAGGAGCTCGGAGCTCGGTCAGGGCTGTCCCAGCAGAACTTTTTGAGGGTGGACGGACACGCCCGCGGGCAATCAGGTGTTGCGGGCAGGCCCCGGGGGCAGGCCCTGCTGAGTCCCCGAGCGCCACCTGGGTTCCTGCCACCACCCTTGGGCCGGGATGAGGTGCCACCTTGTGCGTAGAAGCCCTGCACACAGGCAAGAAGCCCCCAGGCCCGCGGCGCACCCGACCCTGGAGCCCCCTGGCCGGATGCAGCCACAGGGAACGGGGGTTCTGAGTTGGCAGGCCCCATTCCCGAAGCATCCACGGGCACTTCCCGAAGGGCTGACACCTGCTGCGCCTCAGCAGCCAGCCAACCTCCCTCCCTCTGGTCGGGCACTGCACGCCACACAGCCACTTGTGTCCCCTGTGTCCCTCCCTGGAGGCCGCAGCGCGTTTTGGGTTTTGGCGCGGACGGGCCCTCTCGGCTTCCGTAGTCCATTTGCCCCCGGAGCCTGCCAGACCCCTGGCTCTAGGAGGCTGCCCAGGGGCGCTGCCAACAGCCCCCAGGTGCTGGCTAGCCGCCTCGGCCGGCCACGGGGGGAGCACACACACCTGCGGGTGTCCCCGGGCCGCACACACGAACTGCCCCGCAGCTTCCGGCGTTGCAAATAGGCCCCCCGGGAAGCCCGCACGCCCTAGGGGCTTGTCGGGCGGGGCCGACGCAAGGTGGTTGACTGGGGAGGGCTGCTGCTGCCACACACCCACTCCTGAAGCCCACTGGGGCGGTCCAAGGGCGAGGAGCTCGGAGCTCGGTCAGGGCTGTCCAGCAGAACTTTTTGAGGGTGGACGGACACGCCCGCGGGCAATCAGGTGTTGCGGGCAGGCCCCGGGGGCAGGCCTGCTGAGTCCCCGAGCGCCACCCTGGGTTCCTGCCACCACCCTTGGGCCGGGATGAGGTGCCACCTTGTGCGTAGAAGCCCTGCACACAGGCAAGAAGCCCCCCAGGCCCGCGGCGCACCCGACCCTGGAGCCCCCTGGCCGGATGCAGCCACAGGGAACGGGGGTTCTGAGTTGGCAGGCCCCATTCCGAAGCATCCACGGGCACTTCCCGAAGGGCTGACACCTGCTGCGCCTCAGCAGCCAGCCAACCTCCCTCCCTCTGGTCGGGCACTGCAAGCCACACAGCCACTTGTGTCCCCTGTGTCCCTCCCTGGAGGCCGCAGCGCGTTTTGGGTTTTGGCGCGGACGGGCCCCTCTCGGCTTCCGTAGTCCATTTGCCCCGGAGCCTGCCAGACCCCTGGCTCTAGGAGGCTGCCCAGGGGCGCTGCCAACAGCCCCCAGGTGCTGCTAGCCGCCTCGGCCGGCCACGGGGGGAGCACACACACCTGCGGGTGTCCCCGGGCCGCACACACGAACTGCCCCGCGCTTCCCGGCGTTGCAAATAGGCCCCCGGGAAGCCCGCACGCCCTAGGGGCTTGTCGGGTGGGGCCGACGCAAGGTGGTTGACTGGGGAGGGCTGCTGCTGCCACACACCCACTCCTGAAGCCCACTGGGGCGGTCCAAGGGCGAGGAGCTCGGAGCTCGGTCAGGGCTGTCCCAGCAGAACTTTTTGAGGGTGGACGGACACGCCCGCGGGCAATCAGGTGTTGCGGGCAGGCCCCGGGGGCAGGCCCTGCTGAGTCCCCGAGCGCCACCTGGGTTCCTGCCACCACCCTTGGGCCGGGATGAGGTGCCACCTTGTGCGTAGAAGCCCTGCACACAGGCAAGAAGCCCCCCAGGCCCGCGGCGCACCCGACCCTGGAGCCCTGGAGCCCCTGGCCGGATGCAGCCACAGGAACGGGGGTTCTGAGTTGGCAGGCCCCATTCCCGAAGCATCCACGGGCACTTCCCGAAGGGCTGACACCTGCTGCGCCTCAGCAGCCAGCCAACCTCCCTCCCTCTGGTCGGGCACTGCACGCCACACAGCCACTTGTGTCCCCTGTGTCCCTCCCTGGAGGCCGCAGCGCGTTTTGGGTTTTGGCGCGGACTGGGCCCCTCTCGGCTTCCGTAGTCCATTTGCCCCCGGAGCCTGCCAGACCCCTGGCTCTAGGAGGCTGCCCAAGGGGCGCTGCCAACAGCCCCCAGGTGCTGGCTAGCCGCCTCGGCCGGCCACGGGGGGAGCACACACACCTGCGGGTGTCCCCGGGCCGCACACACGAACTGCCCCGCGCTTCCGGGCGTTGCAAATAGGCCCCCCGGGAAGCCCCGCCCGCCCTAGGGGCTTGTCGGGTGGGGCCGACGCAAGGTGGTTGACTGGGGAGGGCTGCTGCTGCCACACACCCACTCCTGAAGCCCACTGGGGCGGTCCAAGGGCGAGGAGCTCGGAGCTCGGTCAGGGCTGTCCCAGCAGAACTTTTGAGGGTGGACGGACACGCCCGCGGGCAATCAGGTGTTGCGGGCAGGCCCCGGGGGCAGGCCCTGCTGAGTCCCCGAGCGCCACCTGGGTTCCTGCCACCACCCTTGGGCCGGGATGAGGTGCCACCTTGTGCGTAGAAGCCCTGCACACAGCAAGAAGCCCCCAGGCCCGCGGCGCACCCGACCCTGGAGCCCCTGGAGCCCCCTGGCCGGATGCAGCCACAGGGAACGGGGGTTCTGAGTTGGCAGGCCCCATTCCCGAAGCATCCACGGGCACTTCCCGAAGGGCTGACACCTGCTGCGCCTCAGCAGCCAGCCAACCTCCCTCCCTCTGGTCGGGCACTGCACGCCACACAGCCACTTGTGTCCCCTGTGTCCCTCCCTGGAGGCCGCAGCGCGTTTTGGGTTTTGGCGCGGACGGGCCCCTCTCGGCTTCCGTAGTCCATTTGCCCCCGGAGCCTGCCAGACCCTGGCTCTAGGAGGCTGCCCAGGGGCGCTGCCAACAGCCCCCAGGTGCTGGCTAGCCGCCTCGGCCGGCCACGGGGGAGCACACACAGCTGCGGGTGTCCCCGGGCCGCACACACGAACTGCCCCGCGCTTCCCGGCGTTGCAAATAGGCCCCCGGGAAGCCCCGCCCGCCCTAGGGGCTTGTCGGGTGGGGCCGACGCAAGGTGGTTGACTGGGGAGGGCTGCTGCTGCCACACACCCACTCCTGAAGCCCACTGGGGCGGTCCAAGGGCGAGGAGCTCGGAGCTCGGTCAGGGCTGTCCCAGCAGAACGTTTTGAGGGTGGACGGACACGCCCGTGGGCAATCAGGTGTTGCGGGCAGGCACCGGGGGCAGGCCCTGCTGAGTCCCCGAGCGCCACCTGGGTTCCTGCCACCACCCTTGGGCCGGGATGAGGTGCCACCTTGTGCGTAGAAGCCCTGCACACAGGCAAGAAGCCCCCAGGCCCGCGGCGCACCCGACCCTGGAGCCCCCTGGCCGGCTGCAGCCACAGGAACGGGGGTTCTGAGTTGGCAGGCCCCATTCCCGAAGCATCCACGGGCACTTCCCGAAGGGCTGACACCTGCTGCGCCTCAGCAGCCAGCCAACCTCCCTCCCTCTGGTCGGGCACTGCACGCCACACAGCCACTTGTGTCCCCTGTGTCCCTCCCTGGAGGCCGCAGCGCGTTTTGGGTTTTGGGCGGACGGGCCTCTCTCGGCTTCCGTAGTGCATTTGCCCCCGGAGCCTGCCAGACCCCTGGCTCTAGGAGGCTGCCCAGGGGCGCTGCCAACAGCCCCCAGGTGCTGGCTAGCCGCCTCGGCCGGCCACGGGGGAGCACACACACCTGCGGGTGTCCCCGGGCCGCACACACGAACTGCCCCGCGCTTCCCAGCGTTGCAAATAGGCCCCCCGGGAAGCCCGGCCCGCCCTAGGGGCTTGTCGGGTGGGGCCGACGCAAGGTGGTTGACTGGGGAGGGCTGCTGCTGCCACACACCCACTCCTGAAGTCCACTGGGGCGGTCAAGGGCGAGGAGCTCGGAGCTCGGTCAGGGCTGTCCCAGCAGAACTTTTTGAGGGTGGACGGACACGCCCGCGGGCAATCAGGTGTTGCGGGCAGGCCCCGGGGGCAGGCCCTGCTGAGTCCCGAGCGCCACCTGGGTTCCTGCCACCACCCTTGGGCCGGGATGAGGTGCCACCTTGTGCGTAGAAGCCCTGCACACAGGCAAGAAGCCCCCCAGGCCCGCGGCGCACCCGACCCTGGAGCCCCTGGAGCCCCCTGGCCGGATGCAGCCACAGGGAACGGGGGTTCTGAGTTGGCAGGCCCCATTCCCGAAGCATCCACGGGCACTTCCCGAAGGGCTGACACCTGCTGCGCCTCAGCAGCCAGCCAACCTCCCTCCTCTGGTCGGGCACTGCACGCCACACAGCCACTTGTGTCCCCTGTGTCCCTCCCTGGAGGCCGCAGCGCGTTTTGGGTTTTGGCGCGGACGGGCCCCTCTCGGCTTCCGTAGTCCATTTGCCCCCGGAGCCTGCCAGACCCTGGCTCTAGGAGGCTGCCCAGGGGCGCTGCCAACAGCCCCCAGGTGCTGGCTAGCCGCCTCGGCCGGCCACGGGGGGAGCACACACACCTGCGGGTGTCCCCGGGCCGCACACACGAACTGCCCCGCGCTTCCCGGCGTTGCAAATAGGCCCCCCGGGAAGCCCCGCCCGCCCTAGGGGCTTGTCGGGTGGGGCCGACGCAAGGTGGTTGACTGGGGAGGGCTGCTGCTGCCACACACCCACTCCTGAAGCCCACTGGGGCGGTCCAAGGGCGAGGAGCTCGGAGCTCGGTCAGGGCTGTCCCAGCAGAACTTTTTGAGGGTGGACGGACACGCCCGCGGGCAATCAGGTGTGCGGGCAGGCCCCGGGGGCAGGCCCTGCTGAGTCCCCGAGCGCCACCTGGTTCCTGCCACCACCCTTGGGCCGGGATGAGGTGCCACCTTGTGCGTAGAAGCCCTGCACACAGGCAAGAAGCCCCCCAGGCCCGCGGCGCACCCGACCCTGGAGCCCCCTGGCCGGCTGCAGCCACAGGGAACGGGGGTTCTGAGTTGGCAGGCCCCATTCCCGAAGCATCCACGGGCACTTCCCGAAGGGCTGACACCTGCTGCGCCTCAGCAGCCAGCCAACCTCCCTCCCTCTGGGCGGGCACTGCACGCCACACAGCCACTTGTGTCCCCTGTGTCCCTCCCTGGAGGCGCAGCGCGTTTTGGGTTTTGGCGCGGACGGGCCCCTCTCGGCTTCCGTAGTCCATTTGCCCCCGAGCCTGCCAGACCCCTGGCTCTAGGAGGCTGCCCAGGGGCGCTGCCAACAGCCCCCAGGTGCTGGCTAGCCGCCTCGGCCGGCCATGGGGGGAGCACACACACCTGCGGGTGTCCCCGGCCGCACACACGAACTGCCCCGCGCTTCCCGGCGTTGCAAATAGGCCCCCGGGAAGCCCCGCCCGCCCTAGGGGCTTGTCGGGTGGGGCCGACGCAAGGTGGTTGACTGGGGAGGGCTGCTGCTGGCCACACACCCACTCCTGAAGCCCACTGGGGCGGTCCAAGGGCGAGGAGCTCGGAGCTCGGTCAGGGCTGTCCCAGCAGAACTTTTTGAGGGTGGACGGACACGCCCGCGGGCAATCAGGTGTTGCGGGCAGGCCCGGGGGCAGGCCCCTGCTGAGTCCCCGAGCGCCACCTGGTTCCTGCCACCACCCTTGGGCCGGGATGAGGTGCCACCTTGTGCGTAGAAGCCCTGCACACAGGCAAGAAGCCCCCCAGGCCCGCGGCGCACCCGACCCTGGAGCCCTGGAGCCCCCTGGCCGGATGCAGCCACAGGGAACGGGGGTTCTGAGTTGGCAGGCCCCATTCCGAAGCATCCACGGGCACTTCCCGAAGGGCTGACACCTGCTGCGCCTCAGCAGCCAGCCAACCTCCCTCCCTCTGGTCGGGCACTGCACGCCACACAGCCACTTGTGTCCCCTGTGTCCCTCCTGGAGGCCGCAGCGCGTTTTGGGTTTTGGCGCGGACGGGCCCCTCTCGGCTTCCGTAGTCCATTTGCCCCCGGAGCCTGCCAGACCCCTGGCTCTAGGAGGCTGCCCAGGGGCGCTGCCAACAGCCCCCAGGTGCTGGCTAGCCGCCACGGCCGGCCACGGGGGGAGCACACACACCTGCGGGTGTCCCCGGGCCGCACACACGAACTGCCCCGCGCTTCCGGCGTTGCAAATAGGCCCCCCGGGAAGCCCCGCCCGCCCTAGGGGCTTGTCGGGTGGGGCCGACGCAAGGTGGTTGACTGGGAGGGCTGCTGCTGCCACACACCCACTCCTGAAGCCCACTGGGGCGGTCCAAGGGCGAGGAGCTCGGAGCTCGGTCAGGGCTGTCCCAGCAGAACTTTTTGAGGGTGGACGGACACGCCCGCGGGCAATCAGGTGTTGCGGGCAGGCCCCGGGGGCAGGCCCTGCTGAGTCCCCGAGCGCCACCTGGGTTCCTGCCACCACCCTTGGGCCGGGATGAGGTGCCACCTTGTGCGTAGAAGCCCTGCACACAGGCAAGAAGCCCCCAGGCCCGCGGCGCACCCGACCCTGGAGCCCCCTGGCCGGCTGCAGCCACAGGGAACGGGGGTTCTGAGTTGGCAGGCCCCATTCCCGAAGCATCCACGGGCACTTCCCGAAGGGCTGACACCTGCTGCGCCTCAGCAGCCAGCCAACCTCCCTCCCTCTGGTCGGGCACTGCACGCCACACAGCCACTTGTGTCCCCTGTGTCCCTCCTGGAGGCCGCAGCGCGTTTTGGGTTTTGGCGCGGACGGGCCCCTCTCGGCTTCCGTAGTCCATTTGCCCCCGGAGCCTGCCAGACCCCTGGCTCTAGGAGGCTGCCCAGGGGCGCTGCCAACAGCCCCCAGGTGCTGGCTAGCCGCCTCGGCCGGCCACGGGGGGAGCACACACACCTGCGGGTGTCCCCGGGCCGCACACACGAACTGCCCCGCGCTTCCCGGCGTTGCAAATAGGCCCCCCGGGAAGCCCCGCACGCCCTAGGGGCTTGTCGGGCGGGGCCGACGCAAGGTGGTTGACTGGGGAGGGCTGCTGCTGCCACACACCCACTCCTGAAGCCCACTGGGGCGGTCCAAGGGCGAGGAGCTCGGAGCTCGGTCAGGGCTGTCCCAGCAGAACTTTTTGAGGGTGGACGGACACGCCCGCGGGCAATCAGGTGTTGCGGGCAGGCCCCGGGGGCAGGCCCTGCTGAGTCCCCGAGCGCCACCTGGGTTCCTGCCACCACCCTTGGGCCGGGATGAGGTGCCACCTTGTGCATAGAAGCCCTGCACACAGGCAAGAAGCCCCCAGGCCCGCGGCGCACCCGACCTGGAGCCCCTGGAGCCCCCTGGCCGGATGCAGCCACAGGGAACGGGGGTTCTGAGTTGGCAGGCCCCATTCCCGAAGCATCCACGGGCACTTCCCGAAGGGCTACACCTGCTGCGCCTCAGCAGCCAGCCAACCTCCCTCCCTCTGGTCGGGCACTGCACGCCACACAGCCACTTGTGTCCCCTGTGTCCCTCCCTGGAGGCCGCAGCGCGTTTTGGGTTTTGGCGCGGACGGGCCCCTCTCGGCTTCCGTAGTCCATTTGCCCCCGGAGCCTGCCAGACCCCTGGCTCTAGGAGGCTGCCCAGGGGCGCTGCCAACAGCCCCCAGGTGCTGGCTAGCCGCCTCGGCGGCCACGGGGGGAGCACACACACCTGCGGGTGTCCCCGGGCCGCACACACGAACTGCCCCGCGCTTCCCGGCGTTGCAAATAGGCCCCCCGGGAAGCCCGCCCGCCCTAGGGCTTGTCGGGCGGGGCCGACGCAAGGTGGGTGACTGGGGAGGGCTGCTGCTGCCACACACCCACTCCTGAAGCCCACTGGGGCGGTCCAAGGGCGAGGAGCTCGGAGCTCGGTCAGGGCTGTCCCAGCAGAACTTTTTGAGGGTGGACGGACACGCCCGCGGGCAATCAGGTGTTGCGGGCAGGCCCCGGGGGCAGGCCCTGCTGAGTCCCCGACGCCACCTGGGTTCCTGCCACCACCCTTGGGCCGGGATGAGGTGCCACCTTGTGCGTAGAAGCCCTGCACACAGGCAAGAAGCCCCCCAGGCCCGCGGCGCACCCGACCCTGGAGCCCCCTGGCCGGATGCAGCCACAGGAACGGGGGTTCTGAGTTGGCAGGCCCCATTCCCGAAGCATCCACGGGCACTTCCCGAAGGGCTGACACCTGCTGCGCCTCAGCAGCAGCCAACCTCCCTCCCTCTGGTCGGGCACTGCACGCCACACAGCCACTTGTGTCCCCTGTATCCCTCCCTGGAGGCCGCAGCGCGTTTTGGGTTTTGGCGCGGACGGGCCCCTCTCGGCTTCCGTAGTCCATTTGCCCCCGGAGCCTGCCAGACCCCTGGCTCTAGGAGGCTGCCCAGGGGCGCTGCCAACAGCCCCAGGTGCTGGCTAGCCGCCTCGGCCGGCCACGGGGGGAGCACACACACCTGCGGGTGTCCCCGGGCCGCACACACGAACTGCCCCGCGCTTCCCGGCGTTGCAAATAGGCCCCCCGGGAAGCCCCGCACGCCCTAGGGGCTTGTCGGGTGGGGCCGACGCAAGGTGGTTGACTGGGGAGGGCTGCTGCTGCCACACACCCACTCCTGAAGCCCACTGGGGCGGTCCAAGGGCGAGGAGCTCGGAGCTCGGTCAGGGCTGTCCCAGCAGAACTTTTTGAGGGTGGACGGACACGCCCGCGGGCAATCAGGTGTTGCGGGCAGGCCCCGGGGGCAGGCCCTGCTGAGTCCCCGAGCGCCACCTGGGTTCCTGCCACCACCCTTGGGCCGGGATGAGGTGCCACCTTGTGCGTAGAAGCCCTGCACACAGGCAAGAAGCCCCCAGGCCCGCGGCGCACCCGACCCTGGAGCCCCTGGAGCCCCCTGGCCGGATGCAGCCACAGGGAACGGGGGTTCTGAGTTGGCAGGCCCCATTCCGAAGCATCCACGGGCACTTCCCGAAGGGCTGACACCTGCTGCGCCTCAGCAGCCAGCCAACCTCCCTCCCTCTGGTCGGGCACTGCACGCCACACAGCCACTTGTGTCCCCTGTGTCCCTCCCTGGAGGCCGCAGCGCGTTTTGGGTTTTGGCGCGGACGGGCCCCTCTCGGCTTCCGTAGTCATTTGCCCCCGGAGCCTGCCAGACCCCTGGCTCTAGGAGGCTGCCCAGGGGCGCTGCCAACAGCCCCCAGGTGCTGCTAGCCGCCTCGGCCGGCCACGGGGGGAGCACACACACCTGCGGGTGTCCCCGGGCCGCACACACGAACTGCCCCGCGCTTCCGGGTGTTGCAAATAGGCCCCCCGGGAAGCCCGCCCGCCCTAGGGGCTTGTCGGGTGGGGCCGACGCAAGGTGGGTGACTGGGGAGGGCTGCTGCTGCCACACACCCACTCCTGAAGCCCACTGGGGCGGTCCAAGGGCGAGGAGCTCGGAGCTCGGTCAGGGCTGTCCCAGCAGAACTTTTTGAGGGTGGACGGACACGCCCGCGGGCAATCAGGTGTTGCGGGCAGGCCCCGGGGGCAGGCCCTGCTGAGTCCCCGAGCGCCACCTGGGTTCCTGCCACCACCCTTGGGCCGGGATGAGGTGCCACCTTGTGCGTAGAAGCCCTGCACACAGGCAAGAAGCCCCCCAGGCCCGCGGCGCACCCGACCCTGGAGCCCCTGGAGCCCCCTGGCCGGATGCAGCCACAGGGAACGGGGGTTCTGAGTTGGCAGGCCCCATTCCCGAAGCATCCACGGGCACTTCCCGAAGGGCTGACACCTGCTGCGCCTCAGCAGCCAGCCAACCTCCCTCCCTCTGGTCGGGCACTGCACGCCACACAGCCACTTGTGTCCCCTGTGTCCCTCCCTGGAGGCCGCAGCGCGTTTTGGGTTTTGGCGCGGACGGGCCCCTCTCGGCTTCCGTAGTCCATTTGCCCCGGAGCCTGCCAGACCCCTGGCTCTAGGAGGCTGCCCAGGGGCGCTGCCAACAGCCCCCAGGTGCTGGCTAGCCGCCTCGGCCGGCCACGGGGGGAGCACACACACCTGCGGGTGTCCCCGGGCCGCACACACGAACTGCCCCGCGCTTCCCGGCGTTGCAAATAGGCCCCTCGGGAAGCCCCGCCCGCCCTAGGGGCTTGTCGGGTGGGGCCGACGCAAGGTGGTTGACTGGGGAGGGCTGCTGCTGCCACACACCCACTCCTGAAGCCCACTGGGGCGGTCCAAGGGCGAGGAGCTCGGAGCTCGGTCAGGGCTGTCCCAGCAGAACTTTTTGAGGGTGGACGGACACGCCCGCGGGCAATCAGGTGTTGCGGGCAGGCCCCGGGGGCAGGCCCTGCTGAGTCCCCGAGCGCCACCTGGGTTCCTGCCACCACCCTTGGGCCGGGATGAGGTGCCACCTTGTGCGTAGAAGCCCTGCACACAGGCAAGAAGCCCCCCAGGCCCGCGGCGCACCCGACCCTGGAGCCCCTGGGCCCTGGCCGGATGCAGCCACAGGGAACGGGGGTTCTGAGTTGGCAGGCCCCATTCCCGAAGCATCCACGGGCACTTCCCGAAGGGCTGACACCTGCTGCGCCTCAGCAGCCAGCCAACCTCCCTCCCTCTGGTCGGGCACTGCACGCCACACAGCACTTGTGTCCCCTGTGTCCCTCCCTGGAGGCCGCAGCGCGTTTTGGGTTTTGGCGCGGACGGGCCCCTCTCGGCTTCCGTAGTCCATTTGCCCCCGGAGCCTGCAGACCCCTGGCTCTAGGAGGCTGCCCAGGGGCGCTGCCAACAGCCCCCAGGTGCTGGCTAGCCGCCTCGGCCGGCCACGGGGGGAGCACACACACCTGCGGGTGTCCCCGGGCCGCACACACGAACTGCCCGCGCTTCCCGGCGTTGCAAATAGGCCCCCCGGGAAGCCCCGCACGCCCTAGGGGCTTGTCGGGTGGGGCCGACGCAAGGTGGTTGACTGGGGAGGGCTGCTGCTGCCACACACCCACTCCTGAAGCCCACTGGGCGGTCCAAGGGCGAGGAGCTCGGAGCTCGGTCAGGGCTGTCCCAGCAGAACTTTTTGAGGTGGACGGACACGCCCGCGGGCAATCAGGTGTTGCGGGCAGGCCCCGGGGGCAGGCCCCTGCTGAGTCCCCGAGCGCCACCTGGGTTCCTGCCACCACCCTTGGGCCGGGATGAGGTGCCACCTTGTGCGTAGAAGCCCTGCACACAGGCAAGAAGCCCCCCAGGCCCGCGGCGCACCCGACCCTGGAGCCCCTGGAGCCCCCTGGCCGGATGCAGCCACAGGGAACGGGGGTTCTGAGTTGGCAGGCCCCATTCCCGAAGCATCCACGGGCACTTCCCGAAGGGCTGACACCTGCTGCGCCTCAGCAGCCAGCCAACCTCCCTCCCTCTGGTCGGGCACTGCACGCCACACAGCCACTTGTGTCCCCTGTGTCCCTCCCTGGAGGCCGCAGCGCGTTTTGGGTTTTGGCGCGGACGGGCCCCTCTCGCTTCCGTAGTCCATTTGCCCCGGAGCCTGCCAGACCCCTGGCTCTAGGAGGCTGCCCAGGGGCGCTGCCAACAGCCCCCAGGTGCTGGCTAGCCGCCTCGGCCGGCCACGGGGGAGCACACACACCTGCGGGTGTCCCCCGGGCCGCACACACGGCCCCGCGCTTCCCGGCGTTGCAAATAGGCCCCCCGGGAAGCCCCGCCCGCCCTAGGGGCTTGTCGGGTGGGCCGACGCAAGGTGGTTGACTGGGGAGGGCTGCTGCTGCCACACACCCACTCCTGAAGCCCACTGGGCGGTCCAAGGGCGAGGAGCTCGGAGCTCGGTCAGGGCTGTCCCAGCAGAACTTTTTGAGGGTGGACGGACACGCCCGCGGGCAATCAGGTGTTGCGGGCAGGCCCCGGGGGCAGGCCCTGCTGAGTCCCCGAGCGCCACCTGGGTTCCTGCCACCACCCTTGGGCCGGGATGAGGTGCCACCTTGTGCATAGAAGCCCTGCACACAGGCAAGAAGCCCCCCAGGCCCGCGGCGCACCCGACCCTGGAGCCCTGGAGCCCCTGGCCGATGCAGCCACAGGGAACGGGGGTTCTGAGTTGGCAGGGCCCCATTCCCGAAGCATCCACGGGCACTTCCGAAGGGCTGACACCTGCTGCGCCTCAGCAGCCAGCCAACCTCCCTCCCTCTGGTCGGGCACTGCACGCCACACAGCCACTTGTGTCCCCTGTGTCCCTCCCTGGAGGCCGCAGCGCGTTTTGGGTTTTGGCGCGGACGGGCCCCTCTCGGCTTCCGTAGTCCATTTGCCCCGGAGCCTGCCAGACCCCTGGCTCTAGGAGGCTGCCCAGGGGCGCTGCCAACAGCCCCCAGGTGCTGGCTAGCCGCCTCGGCCGGCCACGGGGGGAGCACACACACCTGCGGGTGTCCCCGGGCCGCACACACGAACTGCCCCCGCCGCTTCCCGGCGTTGCAAATAGGCCCCCCGGGAAGCCCCGCCCGCCCTAGGGGCTTGTCGGGCGGGGCCGACGCAAGGTGGGTGACTGGGGAGGGCTGCTGCTGCCACACACCCACTCCTGAAGCCCACTGGGGCGGTCCAAGGGCGAGGAGCTCGGAGCTCGGTCAGGGCTGTCCCAGCAGAACTTTTTGAGGGTGGACGGACACGCCCGCGGGCAATCAGGTGTTGCGGGCAGGCCCCGGGGGCAGGCCCTGCTGAGTCCCCGAGCGCCACCTGGGTTCCTGCCACCACCCTTGGGCCGGGATGAGGTGCCACCTTGTGCGTAGAAGCCCTGCACACAGGCAAGAAGCCCCCCAGGCCCGCGGCGCACCCGACCCTGGAGCCCTGGAGCCCCCTGGCCGGATGCAGCCACAGGGAACGGGGGTTCTGAGTTGGCAGGCCCATTCCCGAAGCATCCACGGGCACTTCCCGAAGGGCTGACACCTGCTGCGCCTCAGCAGCCAGCCAACCTCCCTCCTCTGGTCGGGCACTGCACGCCACACAGCCACTTGTGTCCCCTGTGTCCCTCCCTGGAGGCCGCAGCGCGTTTTGGGTTTTGGCGCGGACGGGCCCCTCTCGGCTTCCGTAGTCCATTTGCCCCCGGAGCCTGCCAGACCCCTGGCTCTAGGAGGCTGCCCAGGGGCGCTGCCAACAGCCCCAGGTGCTGGCTAGCCGCCTCGGCCGGCCACGGGGGGAGCACACACACCTGCGGGTGTCCCCGGGCCGCACACACGAACTGCCCCGCGCTTCCCGGCGTTGCAAATAGGCCCCCCGGGAAGCCCCGCCCGCCCTAGGGGCTTGTCGGGCGGGGCCGACGCAAGGTGGGTGACTGGGGAGGGCTGCTGCTGCCACACACCCCACTCCTGAAGCCCACTGGGGCGTCCAAGGGCGAGGAGCTCGGAGCTCGGTCAGGGCTGTCCCAGCAGAACTTTTGAGGGTGGACGGACACGCCCGCGGGCAATCAGGTGTTGCGGGCAGGCCCCGGGGGCAGGCCCTGCTGAGTCCCCGAGCGCCACCTGGGTTCCTGCCACCACCCTTGGGCCGGGATGAGGTGCCACCTTGTGCGTAGAAGCCCTGCACACAGGCAAGAAGCCCCCCAGGCCCGCGGCGCACCCGACCCTGGAGCCCTGAGCCCCTGGCCGGATGCAGCCACAGGGAACGGGGGTTCTGAGTTGGCAGGCCCCATTCCCGAAGCATCCACGGGCACTTCCCGAAGGGCTGACACCTGCTGCGCCTCAGCAGCCAGCCAACCTCCCTCCCTCTGGTCGGGCACTGCACGCCACACAGCCACTTGTGTCCCCTGTGTCCCTCCCTGGAGGCCGCAGCGCGTTTTGGGTTTTGGCGCGGACGGGCCCCTCTCGGCTTCCGTAGTCCATTTGCCCCCGGAGCCTGCCAGACCCCTGGCTCTAGGAGGCTGCCAAGGGGCGCTGCCAACAGCCCCCAGGTGCTGGCTAGCCGCCTCGGCCGGCCACGGGGGGAGCACACACACCTGCGGGTGTCCCTGGGCCGCACACACGAACTGCCCCGCGCTTCCCGGCGTTGCAAATAGGCCCCCCCGGGAAGCCCCGCACGCCCTAGGGGCTTGTCGGGTGGGGCCGACGCAAGGTGGTTGACTGGGGAGGGCTGCTGCTGCCACACACCCACTCCTGAAGCCCACTGGGGCGGTCCAAGGGCGAGGAGCTCGGAGCTCGGTCAGGGCTGTCCCAGCAGAACTTTTTGAGGGTGGACGGACACGCCCGCGGGCAATCAGGTGTTGCGGGCAGGCCCCGGGGGCAGGCCCTGCTGAGTCCCCGAGCGCCACCTGGGTTCCTGCCACCACCCTTGGGCCGGGAT
>NW_026909247.1:0-42500 GCF_033115175.1 Lepus europaeus
AACACAGGCACGGGTTGAGGACACCTCTCTCCAAAGAAGACATACAGATTGTACAAGCACGCGAAGAGTTAACCACGGGGAAATGCAAATCAGCCTTAGAGAGAGGCCACTCACCCTCCCGGATGTGGACACGAGGAGCCCCCACTGGGGCTGGCGGGACTGTGAGAGGGCGCCAGTCCACCCCGGAAAGCAAAGCACAGACACAGGATGACCCAGCAATGCCCCTCCCTAGCGTCCCTCCCCACAACTGAGCACAGTGCGAGCCTGTGTGTGGCACGAACGCCCGCGATCAGGGGAAACAGCTCGCGTCTGGGGGCCGTGGAGGAGAGCCGCGTGGCTCCTGCAGTCAGTGGAATACTATTAGGCAAGGCAAAGGAACGGAGCCCGGAGACACCCGACCGGTGGCCGCGCCACAGCCTGACGCTAAGTGCAAGTGGCAGGACACAGGAGCCCCACGCAGCCGGACACAGGAGCCCCATGAGGACCGGACACAGGAGCCCTGCGGGGACCAGACACAGGAGCCCCCACGCAGCCGGACACAGGAGCCCTCGTGGGGACCAGACACAGGAGCCCCAACGCAGACCGGACACAGGAGCCCCATGAGGACCGGACACGGGAGCCCTGCGGGGACCAGACACAGGAGCCCCACGCAGACCGGACACAGGAGCCCCAACACAGACCGGACACAGGAGCCCCCACGTGGACCGGACACAGGAGCCCTGAGGGGACCAGACACAGGAGCCCCAACACAGACCGGACACAGGAGCCCTGCGGGGACCAGACACAGGAGCCCCCACGTGGTCCGGACACAGGAGCCCCAACACAGACCGGACACAGGAGCCCTGCGGGGACCAGACACAGGAGCCCTGCGGGGACCAGACACAGGAGCCCCCACGTGGACCGGACACAGGAGCCCCACGCAGACCGGACACAGGAGCCCCATGAGGACCGGACACAGGAGCCCTGCGGGGACCAGACACAGGAGCCCCCATGTGGACCAGACACAGGAGCCCCCACGTGGACCAGACACAGGAGCCCTGCGGGGACCAGACACAGGAGCCCCCACATGGACCGGACACAGGAGCCCTGCGGGGACCAGACACAGGAGCGCCACGCAGCCGGACACAGGAGCCCTGCGGGGACCAGACACAGGAGCCCCCACGTGGACCGGACACAGGAGCCCCCATGTGGACCAGACACAGGAGCCCCCACGTGGACCGGACACAGGAGCCCTGCGGGGACCAGACACAGGAGCCCTGCAGGGACCAGACACAGGAGCCCCAACACAGACTGGACACAGGAGCCCTCATGGGGACCGGACACAGGAGCCCCACGCAGACCAGACACAGGAGCCCTCGTGGGGACCAGACACAGGAGCCCCATGTGGACCGGACACAGGAGCCCCCGCGTGGAAGCGTCCAGAGCAGACAGGTCCACAGGGCGGGAAGCGGCCCGGCAGTCGCCAGGGGCTGGCGAGACGGCCGATCGCGGAGTGGCCGCCCATGGACACGAGGCTCCTTCCATCCACGGCGATGAAGATGTTCTGAAACCGGACCTCGACACGGCCGCCTCCACTCTGAGCCTCCCCGGAGGCCACGGCGCCGCCCACGTTTCAGGCGTCCGTTTGACGGCCGCGGGTGACATCTCGACAAAGCTGCTGTTCAGAGGGCGAGGGGCTCAGTGCTAATCCACAGGAAAACTCGGGGATACAGAAACGAGCTACACAACACCGTGAGGAAGGCGGGAGGACAAAGCCAGGCAGGGGAAGCTCGCAGGCTCAGGCTTCTGCCACAGTTGGTGGCATGGAAATCCAATTTAAAAGGAAGCAAGGGGCCACGCACAGTGCTGGAATGCCACGTGTGGGCCTGGCCTGGATCCTGGTTCCCATGGCACGGGTGCAGCTCTGGGAGGCTGGACTCTGTCCTGGGGGTCTGGTGAGCCCGTGGGGCAGCTGGTGCTGGAGTCCCCGCCTCCCCCGCCCCACCCCGCCCCAGGACGCTGTGCGCACCTCCGCAAAGGCGCCGAGGTCCAGCCCCTGGTGGAGGCTGGCCGGCTGGGCAGTGCTGCACACCGGCTGTGGACGCACAGGGTCCTCTCAGTCCCTACGCCCCCGTCCCGGGTCACCCCTGCCCCCTGCTCCGGATGCCCGGGAGCCAGGCTCGGCGGCCCGCCAGTGCACAATGGGCCCTTTGGTGACTGAGCCGGGGCCCGGGCCTGAGCTGTGGGCTGCGGCCGAGGCCACCACAGAAGGCCACTTGTGGCGAGCTCTTGGGCCCTGGCTGTGGAGGGCCCCGCCCTGGGGTCGGCCTGGGAACAGGGCTGTTTGCCGAGGGAGGAGAGGTGGGAGCTGGGTCTATTTTGGGGCCTGGGGTGGGGGAGTAGCCGGAGTCCAGTCTTCAGCTGCCGCCCGCAGCCCAGCCCTGGAGCCCGGGGTCTGCATTCCTTTGGGTCCAGCCAGCTGCACGCCCCACATGCCCCAAGGCCCGTCCTGTCCATCGCTGAGCCTCGCTTTGCCCATCTGTATAATGGGGCTCACGGTGCCAGCTCCCTCGTGGCATTGGGGAGTGTTCTGGAGCCAATGCACCCCCTCCCACCCCACCCTGACTGGGGCTGGGGCTGCTGGGGGTGGTGCTTATGTGGCCTCTGGGTGGGCTCTGCAGAGCTTGCGAGGTCCTTCAGGTATGGCTTGGGAGACCCGGCAGAGCCTTGCAGGCCCGGGCGGCTGGGCAGCCCCTCCCCCGCCGCTGGCCGGGCTCCCCAGGCCCCCTGTGGGCCGTGGGCAGCAGCCTCTATCCCTCCATAAAGCAGCAGCGTGCGCAGCGGGCGGTGGGCAGAATTTACACCGCTCGGCGCCTGGCTGCTGCATCTGCTCGCTCTGCCTGAAGCCGGCTGCGGCGGCCGCTGACCGGCGCTCTGTGCCTCCAGGCCCGTGGTCCGTGGGGAGATGCAGACCCGGGTTCAAGCCCAGGGTCATCTGGACAGCAGGGGCCCTGGGCGAGGGGGAGGTGAGAGCCACGCGCCTCCTGTTCTCCCAGAAGCTGGGACCAGGTCTCCCCACGCCCGCCCCCAGGATGTCCTTGAAGCTATTTTTATGTTGCTGGAAACCAGAATTACAGCCAGAGCGCGGGGAGTTTTCCGCGGGCCTGGGCCTCGCGCAGGGCAGCACCGGCCCTTCCCAGCAGAGCGGTGGCGCTGGTCCAGGTGGCCCACTGGCCTTGGAGGTCGTCGCTGGTGGGCCCCCGGCCAGCTGCCCCAAAGGCGAGGACAAGGGCTCCTGGAGGCTGGGGAGAGGCCACGGGCGTCCTTGACCCCCGCCTGGAAGTCCGAACTGCTCGGGAAGCTCATTCATTCACTCAATCATTCATTCACTCTCGACATCCTTAGATTTAGGCAGAATCTTCTAGGAGCCAGTGGGAGGGGGTCATGCAGAAAGCACCGAGCCTTGCGAATCCAACCGCTCCACGCTCTGGCTCCAAACCCTGCCTTGGCTCCCGCGGCCCCTGGAGACGGACAGGAGCGAGGTGGGGCGGGTTCTCTGCTCACCTGGCTTCACGGCCTTTTCTGCTCGGTTCTCTCCTTTGCCCTGTCCTTTCCCAGCTGGGTGACGGAAAGGCGGTGGGGACACAGCGGCGGGGCGCGGGCAGGGCATGCACCTGCCGGGTCAGGTCCTGGCTGTCCTGTGTCGGGGGCTCTGGGCACACAGGAGACAAAGTGACACGGAACTGTACTGTGAAGAACCGGGCCAGGCTGCACCTTGGGCCTGGGCCGGAAGGCGTGGCGGTCCCTGGGGGAGGGGCACAGGTGCCAGGCTGGGCTCCGGCAGGGAGAGCCCGTGGGGATGGTGCCACACAGGCCCCAGGAGCTCCTGGGTTTCCCGGGCTGTGGGCTGCCCACTGCCTCAGCGCGCGGCACCGCCCACCCACTGGCCTCGCCTCTCCCCTCCTCCCCTAAACACCTTCAGTGCCATCCGGCCCTGCCCCTCGGCTGTTCGTCCAAGCTCCAGAATCTTCACAAAAGATGCGGATTTGGGGAAAACTCTGCATAGATCTTGGGACCACGTAAGTCGTCTTTACTCCCCCTCTCCATGAACTCTCTGAAGTCCCCCCGTGTTTTACCTCCCCAGCTCCCTGCTCCCTGTCCCTGGTGGCCGGCTGGACACGGACAGACTCCCTCAGCTTCCTACATGGGCGCGATCTGCACGTCCACCTCTGACAGCTGCGGTCAGTACACAGGCCAGTGTCCCCCGCGCGCGCTCTCAGGACAAGGCACAAACAACCTTCAATCCAAGGGGGTGGCGCTGGCTCACTGTGGAACACAGCATTCCTTCTTTCATTAAAAAAGTCTAGGGGCCGTCGCTGTGGTGCCACTGCCACCTGCGACTCCAGCTTCCCGTACGGGCGCCAGTTCTAGTCCCGGCTGCTCCACTTCCTATCCAGCTCTCTGCTGTGGCCTGGGAAAGCAGTGGAGGATGGCCCAGGTCCTTAGGCCCCTGCACCCGCGGGGGAGACCAGAAGAAGCGCCTGGCTCCTGGCTTTGGAACCGCACAGCTCCGGCTGTTGCAGCCATCTGGGGAGTGAACCAACGGACAGAAGACCTCTCTCTCTCTCTCTCTCTCTCTCGTTCTCCCTCTTTCTCTGTAACTCTGACTTTCAAAATATTTATTTTTTTTTTTTAAATAAAAGCCTATGGGTTCCTACCCTAAACCGGATATTCCATGGAATGCCGGTGACCTAAGTATGCGAAGGGAGCTCCAACCCAGGATCCCCGCCCTGACCCCCAGACCACACCAACCCCAGTCCTAACCTCAGCCCTCACTCGAATCCCAAGCCTAACACAACAACACCACCGACTTGCCCCGCCAGCCCTCGCCCTCGCTGCGCTCTGGGTGCTCGCGGCTCCCGTGCGGCTGCCTCCTCGCCTTCGCCTTCGTGGTGGGGGAGGCCAGCAGAGAGGGGCTCGTTCCTCCTCGTCCTGGACCCAGCGGGGGTGGGTGGCCCAGACCACACTGACCTGGTCCAGGCATAGCTTTGAGAAGCGGGAGTGGTTTTAGCTGCGGGCTCCTGGAGCTTTGGGGCAGACGCTCCCTTCCCCAAGGCCCCCAGCCCCCTCCGGGCTGAGTCCTGCTTCCTCCTCAGGCCCTCACTGAGGGCCACCTCCTCCAGGAGGCCTGCCCTGCCTGCCGCCTCCCTGTCTCCTGCTGTTTGCTGTGAGCTCCTGGCTCCCTCCCCTCCATCCGTGATGTCTGTAGCTGCCTGTTTACTTCCTTTCCCCGCCTGCCTCCCAGCCTCTCAGTGACCTCCTGCAGGCCTCACCTAGCACAGGGCCTGGCTCGAAGGGGTGATGCGTCTGCTACTTCCTCCCAAAGTGCACAGCTGTCAGCTCACTGGAGCTCCTGCCGCCCTGGCCTGCACCGGCCGCTGGGGCAGCCAGGTCGGGGGCCCGGGCCCTGCTGCTGCAGTTGCCATGGCCTCTGCCTGCCAGCTTAGGAACAAAGGAGGCACCGAGCCTCCGCTCCCTGCAGCCCTGCAGCCCGGGGAGTGGGGAGTCCTCGTGGCTTCCAGGATGCCCAAGAGGCAAGGACGCCGGCGTGAGACCTGGCTGGCCACAAACCCCATCCCGGCCCCCAGATGGTGGCACTGAACTGGCTCTCTGCTCCTGCCCCAGGAGACACCCAGCTCTGCGCTGCCTCCAGGAGCCGGGCGGCCTGGCTGCTCCGAGGGGGCCCTGCCAGGCTCCGTGCCCCTTTTCCCATTTTGTTGACAACACATGGAGGAGGCACTGGCACCGGCCTGGGAGCAGCGAGTCGGTGGTCAGGGTTTGAAGGGCTGCACCCCATCCCACGGAGGGAGCCTCACCCCCAGAGGCCGCCTGTCCTCCAGACGGGCAGCAGAGGACCGCGGCCAGAGGGTCCCTGTATCGGCGGATCGCCAGGGCGCCAGGCTCTGTCCCTGCAGCCCCCAGGCGCCCCATTGCTCAGATGAGCAAGGCACACACAGCCGGTGCCGCTGGGGGCATGGAACCCGGCCCTGCCTGACCCTCGAATCTCAACCCGACACTGCACAGGCAACGTCCCAGGAATGCCACGGAAACGCCGACGGCGTGACCGAACGCACGCGGTGCACACGGCGGCCCCACGGGTACCCTCCGTCCGCACTGCGGACCGCCGGGGTCCCGTCCCAGCCCAGGGCCCCGCCCCCCGGCGCGCTGACGGACAGCTGCCGCCCCGCCCCCGCCCCGCCCCCGCCCGCTCCGCGGCCTCCTATTGGTCGCCGTTTCCATGGTTACGCAGGCCCGGCGAGCCGCCGGCTTCCCGACACGTGGCCCCGGAGCCGCCCGGAATCTGACAGGCGGCCATGCGCACGGCGGCGCGGGAGCGAGACAAAGGCCGGGGTGGGGGGCTGGGGGCTGGGGGAGGCGGGGGGCGAGGGGCCGGCGCGGCGGGGCAGGGGGGGCCTCTCGCCTCGGCTGCCAGCGGGGCACCCTCTCCCCTTTTAATTTGGAAGGAAAGCAGAAAATAAAAAAAAAAAATAAATGACAAAAAGGGATTGCTGCAGGAAGCGAGCGCGGGGGAGGAAGCGCTCCAGCCGGCCCCGCCTGCTCGGCCTCCTCCGGGAGAGCCCGGTCCAAGGGCAGCGTCCACGCCCTGGAAGCCCACGCGGCGCTGGGCCGCCGCGCCCACCTTGACCTCCACCCTGCAGGCTTCGAGCCCGTGGCTCTGGCATGTTCCAGAAGCGGAAGCTGCACCGCTGGCTGTTTGCTGCCCCGGAGTTGTGGGGGCCTTGCGGGCCACCAGCTATCCCACAACACCCCACTGTGGCCCTCCTGTCCCCATGTGGGCTCCTGTGGTTGGTGGCGCTGCCCCCCTGCCCCAGCCAGCCGCCCTGATGTCCCCTCACACCCCAGCCCTCACCTCTGTGTCCATGCCCTATCCCTGCCGTAACAGTTTTTATTTTATTTTTTAAAGACTCATTTATTGGAAGGCAGAGTTGCAGAGAGGGAGGGAGAGACAGAGACAGAGGTCTTCCACCTGCTAGTCCACGCCCCAAATGGCCACAATGGCCGGAGCTGAGCCGATCCAAAGCCAGGAGCCAGGGGCTGCTTCCAGGTCTCCCACCTGGGCCGTCCCCCACTGCTTTCCCAGGCGCATTAGCAGGGAGCTGGATGGGAAGTGGAGCAGCCGGGGCTCGAATCCATGGCCAGGTGGGATGCCGGCGTCGCAGGCAGTGGTTTAACCCGCAGTGCCACAGCGCTGGCCCCATAACAAATGTAAACACATCAGCAGTGGCTCCGCCCACACACTCACTCCCCCACAGCTCTGCAGGTCGGGGGTGGGACACGCCGCGCCTCGCGCCTCGCCTCGTGGGGCTGAGTTCCGGGTGTCAGCAGGGCCGCATTCCTTCGGCAGAATCGGCTTGGAGCCTTTCCCAGCTCAGAGCCCCCCGCCCCCTCCCATCTTCAACGCCACAGTAGCATCCCTGACGCTGGCTCCTCTGCCGCCCTGAGGTTACGATGGCCGCCCAAATCGTCCAGAACGTCCCCCGATCCACAACCTTAATTCTGCCCTGTGGGGAAACAAGCTGTCTGTGTGTTCCTGGTGAGGTAGGGGCATCCCGACAGCTTTGCTGTGGATCTGCGGCCGCCTCCTCTCTCTCCCTCCCGCGCTGCCCTCTGGTCACCCGCAGTGCCTGTCCACTGTCCCATCCTTACCACTGCAACCCCCTCCGTCCATCTGTCCCCAGACCCCAGGGCTGCTGCTCCCAAAGGCAGACATTGTCACTCCCATGGCCCCCTCCTGGGCGAGGGTGGCCCTGCCTCCACCTGAGCCACAGCTCCTACACTGCCTGACCGGACCCTCGGCTCCCTCTGGGCCAAGTCACTGCCCGTGTTCATAGCCCCCGGGCGTTGGACACCTGCTGGCCTTTGCCCGGTGCCTCTTGCTCCGGCCGGACCCCGTGCCCCCGCATCTTCCTTTTTGGCACCCAGACACGCCACTCTGTGGCCCCGGGTGGCTGAAGGAGCCCTGAGCACGTCCCAGGGGGCCGGGGAGGCCAGGCATCCTGTCCGGCTGCCCTCTTTGGTGGGCCACGGTGCTCCTGGCCTGGGCCCAGGCTCAGGCTCCGTGGCGCACGGGGACCTCTGCTGTTCCTGGTCCCTGGGGTGGAATAAAAACTGCAACAAGCCCGGTGGCGGCCGCTCCTCACCGCGCATCTGCCACGTGCGGGCCACCAGCCGGCCCTCTGGGGTCGCCAGCAGCCCCCCAGCGGACGGAAGTGAGGCCGTGAGAGGAAGCAGAGCCGGCTTTGGAAGAGAGACCCTGGCGGGCTGTCCCTGGCTGCAGGAGCTGGGGCTCTGTCGCAGCCCTCCTGGGGGGTGGGGGGTGGGAAGGTCCCAGCTGTCCTCGTCTGGGTGGGGTCCGCGGATCTCTGGGCAGTGACTTCCTGGATGCTCCCCGGCTGGTCCTGCTCCCTCCCACTTCCTGTTCCTCTTCCTCATTGCTGCCCCCCCCCCCCCCCCCCCCCCCCGCCTGTCTGCAGGAACCCCGTGGGCAGGAGGCTGCTGCCCGGAATGGGAAGAGGGATCTGCTGTCGCGTTCACGGTGTGGGCGGAAGGCGAGCTCTGGGCGTGGGCCTGGACGCTGACCAGTGGCTGACCTGGGGACCCGTGTGTCACGTGTGCTTGACCACCGTGGGAACAAGTGTTTAAAGAACAAGGAGTGAAGAAGGCCCCTGGCCTGACGCAGCTGCCGTTTCTGAGCGCTCGGGCACGGTGCCTGCTGGAAACAAACGGGCTGGGGTGGGTGGGGGCTGGCCTCCCCTCTTACAGACAAGGGGGCCGAGGCTGGCGGCCACCGTGCCCGGGGCTGGGCGTGGCCCAGGAGGCTGGCGGGCCTCTGGTTGGAGGCAGCAGTTCGAGGACGCCCGTGCTCTGCCCCTGGCCTCTGTGACAGCCACCGTTCCTGGTGGCACCGCTGTCCTCGCCGGCAGAGTGGGGGGGGGCCTCAGCTCAGCGCCTCGGCCTCCATCAAAGAGCGGCTCACGGCCGGGGAGGGGGCAGCGCTTAGCCTGCTGGTCCTGGCGCTTGCATCCGCGCTGGTGAGCCAGGGTTGCGCCCCCCTCTGGCTCCTGATCCAGCTTCCTGCCAAGGCACATTCCCGGGGCAGTGGCGATGCCTTGCGTAATTGTCCCTGCCAACGCGTGCGACACGTGGGATCCCCAGCTTTGGCCCCCAGCCTGGCCCACAGTCACCGTGGGCGTCCGGGGAGGGAACCAGTGGACGGGCGCCCCCCCCCAGCAGGACTCTCCCCACGTCCAGGGGACCCTGTCCAGCCCCTGTCCCGGTGTGTGTTGCTGCCTGGTGGTCTGGGGGCAGGTTCTCTGTGACCCGCCCCCCCCCATACTCCTCCCAACACACATTTCAGTATCTCACAAACAGGCTTCATTTGTCTTTCTTTTTTTGACTGATTTATTTATTTGAGAGGCAGTTATGGGGGGGGGGGTGTCTGGTCTTTCATCTGCTGGTCCACTGGGTAGCTCCCCAGACGGCTGCAATGGTGAGCTGGGCGGCTCCCAAGCCAGGAGTCAGGAGCTTCCTCCAGGTCTCCCACGTGGGTGCAGGGGCCCAAGGACTTGAGCCATCGTCACTGCTTTCCCAGGTGCATAACAAGGAGCTAGATTGGAAGTGGAGAAGCCAGGGCTTGAACCGGTGCCCATGTGGGCTGCCGGCGCTGCAGGTGGAGGCTTAGCTGGCTCTGTTTCTTTTGCCATCTCCACAGCGCTGGACGCAGGGAGGCTCCTCAGAAACCTTACAGTCCTAGGGGACCTTGGCAACAAGAAGAAAGACAGAGACGCCGGGGCCGGGGCTGTGGCCGTGGGCACTGTGGCGCCGTGGTTAAGCCGCTGCTGGTGATGGCCGGGATCCCATACTGGACTGCCAGTCGATTCCTGGCTGCTCTGCTTCCAATCCAGTTTCCTGCAGTGGGCCTGGGAGGCAGCAGAGGATGCTCAGGTCACATGGGGACCCACATGGAGCTCCTGGCTCCTGGCTCCGGCCCTGCCCAGTGCTTGCTGCTGTGGCGTTTGGGAAGTGAATCCGTGGTGGAGATTTCTCAGTCTCTGCTGCTCTGCCTTTCAGATGGGTGAATAAATAAGAGAGAGAGAGGAGGGGAGGGGGAGGAGGGGGAGGGGAGGGGGGGGAGGGGAGGGGGAGGGGAGGGGGAGGAGGAGGAGGAGGAAGGGGGAGGAGGAGGAAGGGGAGGAGGGGAGGAGGGGGAGGGGAGGAGGAGGGGAGGGGGAGGAGCGGAGGAGAGGAGGGGAGGAAGGGAGGGGGAGGAGGAGGAGGGGAGGGGGAGGAGGAGGAAGAGGAGGGGGAGGAGGAGGAGGAGGAGGAAGGGGGAGGAGGGGAGGAGGGGAGGAGGGGAGGAGGAGGAACTGGGGGAGGCAGGTGGGTCAGTGCTTTGGGGGCTCAGGCCCAGCAGTAACCGTGGGGCCTGGGAGGGCGGCCGAAGGCCCGAGCTTAGACTGGGGGATGCCGCGTCCGGTCGGGCAGCTGGGGTGGCTGCAGTGGCCCCAGGACGGAGAAGCAGCCCCAGTGATGTCTCGTCCAGCTCTGACCGGAAGCCGGCTCGGTGGGCTCTGAATCCACCTTAAGCCCTTCCGGGGCCCCCGAGCCCAGCTTTCACGCAAGGAGGAAGCTCGTGCCCACGCCCCCCGCCCATATCATCCAGCTTCGGTCTCGCTCACGCGCCCTGCTCCGGGGCAGCACTCGGTGCCGGGCACTGTCGAGCACGGGGACCCAGCAGGACAGAGGGGACCCCACGGGCAGTCGAGGGGACGGAGCAGGGAAAGCCGGCCCGGTCACCTCTAAGTGCAGCAGGGCTGATGGACAGGCACCATGGGGGACGGGCACAGGGCGCCCCTCGGAAGGTGGCTTGTGGTATGAAATAAGGTGGCTGAGAGACCCCTTGGGAAAAGTCGCTTCCTGGGCCTGGCGTGAGGCCCTGGTATTTGAGGAGCCGCCTGGGACCCTGCCTCCCACAGTGGGTGCGGTGCTGGGGTCCACTCCCAGCTGCACTCTGGGCTCCAGCTGCCAGATCCCGTGCATCCTGGGAAGGAGCAGCAGTGCTCCAGGGCCGGCTCCCTGCCACCCGCACGGGAGACCTGGATGGTTCTGTTCCTGGCGTCGGCCTGGCCCAGCCCTGGCTCTGGGGGCAAACCAGGGGATGAGACATCTCTGCCAACCTGCCTCTCTCCTAGCATCCTGCCTCTCAAATAAATAAATAAATAAAGTTATTTTAAAAGTCAAATTCCAGTGCAGACTTGTGATGGGCGTGTCAGGGGGACATCTGGGGTGGCAGGGACACGGGGCAGGGGGGCAGCGGTCACCAGATGGAGCAGTAAGTGCAGAGGCGGCCAGGCGGGAGTTGGGGACAGAAGGTGGCCAGGGCAGAGGTGGTGGCTTGGGGAGGAGAGGGGGGAGGCCTTGCGGGTGTAGCCGCTCTGAGTTGGGCGTAATTTGCCTGCACCCACAACGAAGCCCTCTGTGAGGACTGAGGTGGGTGGAGACTGGCCAGGGTCCTGCCGGTCACAGGTAAGACGCTCTGCAGTGGGTGGGGCCGGGAGAGGAGGGGCAGCCGAGCAGAGCTGACCACAGGTACTGAGGCTGCGCTGAGCACCCCCAGACTGCAAGGGAGCCCCAGGGAGGGCGGGGGGAGGGGTTGGTGGAGAGGAGAAGGGGCCTGCAGCAGCCTCCTGGGGCTGCCGGAACAAATGACTACCGACTCGGGGGGTTGAGACCACAGAGCTGTGCCGTCTCACCGTCCGGGAGTCTCACCGTCCGGGAGCTGCCAGTCCAAGGAAAGAGTGAGTGAGTGAGGGGCCCTGCCCTCTCGCTGGGCGGAGCCGTCCCTGCCTCCTCCGGCTCCCAGGGTCGGGGGGGGGCCATCCTGGGGACCCTGGCTTGCAGCTGGTCACCCCCTCTCTGGCTCTGCCGTTGCAGGCCCTCCTCCCCATGTGTCTCTGTCCCCTGCTCAGGGGGTTCAAGCCCCCCACCCGGGTTGGACCTTGTCTGCACTTATGACATCCATAACCACACCACTTCCCAGTGTGCTGCACCCCAGGTCCTGGGGCAGGGAGTGACTGCGGGCGGGGCTCGGAGGCGGACCCTGGGGTGCAGCAGGAAGGGGACGTGGCGGTGGGCCGGAGCAGTGGGTTCTGGGAGAACCAGCCGAGAAGAAGCGGACGCAGCAGGTGTGTGTTGTCACAAGGGGGCGGGGCCGTGGCCGATGGCTGGGGAGATGCGGGGAGGAGCCAGGTTTATGCTGGGGAGGGGGGGTGGGGGTAGGGGGTGGGGGGAGCAGAATCCCTAGGCAGGGAGGGGAAGTAGGTGACCTGGGACAGAGAGGGGGCGGACGGCAGCTGGAGTGTGCCCGGAGTGGGAGGGGCCTGGAACTGGGCGGCCACCCCGGGGGGGGGGCAGGAGGGGCAGAGGGAGTGACTGTCCCTGGACATTCCGCTGGTTGTCCCTGTCTGAACCGGGGCGCAGAGTCAGCAGGAGAGCGAGCCGGGGGCCAGCGAGGAGGCTCCGCGGGGAAGCCTGGCGAGGCCGGGGCGTGGAGGGTGGGCAGGCGCTGGCAAGAGGCCGTGTGGAGGCCAGAAAGGATCACGCAGGGTGCGCCCCGCCGTGGACCCAGCCGCGCTGTCTGCTCCTCCATCCTCCCGGCTGCTCCCTGAGACTGGTGCTGCGGTGCCCCCCACCATTCCCAGGTGGGGAGCTAAGCCCCGAGGTGAGGGTCCCAGGAGATGGGGCCTGTGAGAGGTGAGTGGGAGACCCCGTGGGTGGGATCGGGGGCCCCAGGGAGCCGCCTCGTCCCCTCCACTGTGTGAGGTGGGGCCAGAAAGTGGAGCTGTGGTCGCGACCTTCCGGCCTCCAGGACCCTGAGAGAGATGTCTGCTGTGCAGGGTGCGTGGGCAGCGGCCCCGCTGGGCGGAGACAGAGGGCCTGAGCCCCGTCCAGGGCGCCCTGCGGGTTATTAAAGGACAGGTTTTTCCTCCTGTTTATTCCAGGAAATGTGGAAGATGCAAGTCAGTAGACAGGCACAGAGTGCTACAGAGCTGTAGGTCACTGCCCGAGGTGGCCCTGTCCCAAGGCGGCTGCAGGCCAGAGGCTGTGGGTTCCGCAGGTCTGCGTTCCTGTGCGCTGGACTACATTTCCCACGATCCCCTGCAGGCATAATGTCACATGACCAAGCCCTGACCAATGGAACACAGGGGAAAGTGATGTCCCCTACTTCTGGGCCAGGCTCCTTAAATCCACTGAGCCGGCCGACACTGTGGGGTAGCAGGTAAAGCCACCGCCTGCAGTGCCAGCATCCCATATGGACGCCGGTTCCAGTCCTGGCTGCTCCACTTCCAATCCAGCTCTCTGCTGTGGCCTGGGAAAGCAGTAGAAGATGGCCCAAGTCCTTGGGCCCCTGCACCCGTGTGGGAGACCTGGAGGAAGCTCCTGGCTCCTGGCTTCACATCAGTGCAGCTCCAGCCATTGTGGCCATCTGGGGAGTGAACCAGTGAATGGAAGACCTCTCTCTCTCTCTCTTTCCTGCCTCTGCTTCTTTGTAACACTGCCTTTCAAATAAATAAATAAATCTTCAAAAGAAAAAAACCCATTGAGCCTCCACACTCTTCTCTGGATGAGATGAAGGAGCCAGTGAGGGACCCCAAGACCTGGGGGGGCAGCCACGTCCCTCACTGGAAGGAGCCTGGGTACCCGCGGCCAGGGGCGTAGAGACCATGCGCACGCCCCCCCCCCCCCCCCCCCGGCCTCTGGGAGGATGCTGGAGTCACCCGCGGCCCTGGTCAGGCTGCGCTGCTCTCCCTGCCCAGGCCATCACGCCCCACCTCCCCCGCAGGCTCCTGCCCCGAGAAAAGCTCAGGTCGCTAGGGGACGGAGGCACAGGTGATGGTGCTCCCCGGAGGGTCTCAGGTGTGTGTGTGTGTGTGTGTGTATGTGAGAGAGAGGGAGAGGGAGAGAGAGGGGGAGAGAGAGAGAGGGAGAGGGAGAGGGAGAGAGGGAGAGAGAGGGAGAGAGAGGGAGAGGGAGAGAGGAGAGAGGGGGAGAGAGGGAGAGGGAGAGAGAGGGAGAGAGAGGGAGAGAGGGGGAGAGAGGGAGAGGGAGAGAGAGGGAGAGAGAGGGAGAGGGAGAGAGGGAGAGGGAGAGAGAGAGAGGGAGAGAGGGAGAGGGAGAGAGAGGGAGAGGGAGAGAGGGAGAGGGAGAGAGAGAGAGGGAGAGAGAGGGAGGGAGAGGGAGAGAGAGAGAGGGAGAGAGAGGGAGAGAGAGGGAGGGAGAGGGAGAGGGAGAGAGGGAGAGAGGGGGAGAGAGGGAGAGAGGGAGAGGGAGAGGGAGAGAGGGAGAGGGAGAGGGAGAGGTGGGGGGAGAGGGAGACTGCCCTAGGAGCGGGAAATGTTGCAAACATTCGGCGCCCGTTCCAATACTCTTGGTGTTCAGCTCGACTTTCCTTGCCCTTCGGAGGCTCAGCCTGGAACCCTGGCTCCCGCTACCTCCTGGCCCTCACCGCTCTCCGTCTGTGGGACAGGGCAGCTGCCACGTGCTCCGGGCCCAGCGTGGACACTGCTCATCAGGGAAGCTGTCCCCAAGGGCCCAGACCGGTGGCCCTGCGCTGGTGGCTGCTGCAGGTTTCCCATCCACGACACCCAGCAGGACACAGCTCCGGGACGGCGGAGCCACATCTGTCTCGCACCCCTGCCATCCCCACTGTTGGTGATGACGCGATTTTGTATGAGGTGAATCACAGCAGGGAGCGCCACCATTCGCACCTGCCACCTTCCAGAAACTTCTGTCGCCCTGGCCTGCAGCCTTCCGCACACCCTCCCTGGTGTAGACGCCAGCATCCGGCCATCACCAGCTTGTCTGCTGGGTGCACCTGCCGGGGTGGGGGGCGTCGTTACCTGGAACCCCCCCCCACCTTGGGAGCCACCCCTCCCCCACTCATGCTCTCTGAGCCTCTGTTTCTGCCTCCATAAAATGGGCCAGCCACAGGCCCGCCTGGAGAGCGCGTGGGGGTGATGGTGACCCAGGCGGCTGACCGAGAGCGTCGCGGGCAGGAGCGGGCGGCCTCTCCCCCGTAGACCATTCTGAGCGCAGCCCAGCTGGCGAGCCAGCCTCCTCCGACCTCTGCCTGCCCAGCCGCTCCGCACTCCCGCAAGGACGCCTCAGTGTAGTTCCCCAGGGGTCAGGCCTGTCCCAGGCCCTTTCTCCTCCCCCGCCCCCCCCCCCCCCCGGGGCCGGTGACACCCGCGCTTCGACCACACGCACGTCACCTCCTGCCCCTGTCTCAGCCTTGTCCGTCCCCGGCTCCTGGGTCCTCTGGAGCTGACCCTTCTGCCTGGGATGCCCTCGCTTGGCCACGGGGAGACCTTCGTCCAAGAACTTTGACAATGAATGGCCACCAGGAAAAGGAGAGAAAAACCCAGAAAACAGCGAGGGTAGGCAAGACGTGGAGAAATGGGAACGCCTGTGTTCTGCCGGAGTGGATGTGCCGTGGCGGGTAGCGTGGCGGGTGGTGTGGCACCCTCCAAGAGCAGACCTGGAGTGGCTGACCATGTGACCCAGCCACCCCGCTTCTCCGTGTAGACCCACAACCCCGAAAGCCAGGACGTCAGTCGCATCCTGGCGTGGCCGCGGCGCACGGCTCCTGGCATCTATGGGGGATGCACAGAGCCAGGTCTCCCCAGCCACTCAGCGGAGAATCAGTCCAGGTGCGTGGGCGAGCCTCGGGGACACGCTGTTGGGGGGGGGGTCCCGGGGCTGTGAGAGCTCTCAAGGAGGTCCCTCCAGGATCAGGGTCACAGGGACTGGGGGAAGGATGGTGGGCGCCCGGGCAGAGGAGGCAGCCCCCAGCCCCGGGAGCAGCTCAGACCCCAGGCAGCCCCTGCCCGCCTCCCTCCCTCACCTGGGCCTGCCCTGTGATCCTCCCGGCCCCCTCCCCCCATCGGAAGGCCAGGGCTGCCGGTGACCTTGGCTCAGTTCCAGCCCAGTCCCTGTGCCCGACCCCCCGCCCACCCTGCACCCCTCCATCGGCCCTGCAAACCCCGGCCCTGGTGGGGGCCCTGAGCGGACGCTGTGCTCCAGCCCCCAGGCGACAGAGCCCTCCTGGCCCTCGGCCTTCCGCCACCTGTCTGGGCTCCCCCCAAGCCCCCCGCTGCCATCCTCTGCCGTCTCCGGTCAGCTCGAGGCCCTCTCTCAAGCCCCAGCCCGGTCCACCCCGCCGGCTCTCAGCTGAGGGTCCTCGCTGACTGCCCAGGACACCCACTCCCGGGCACATCTGCTGATGGCTCCTGCCCAGGGCCTCGTGCACCTCGCACCACTTCCTCCTAGGTGAGTGCTCCCGGCCAGCCGCCTGGCCCCGCTCCTCGTCCCCACCAGGGTGTGACCACGTGCAGCAAGGTCTCCTTACTCACCCTGTGACCCGCCAGCCCCTCCAGCAGCCCCGCCTATCCGCGCCCCTCCCAGCTTGTTCCCTGGGAAGGGCGGTCCAGGTGTCCCCCGTCCCCACTCTGCCCACCCCGCTGGGGCTTGTGCCCTGGCTGCCAGAGCTGGCGCTGTTAGCCTGGCCGGGTCACTGTGGCTCGTTGCTCCCCCCACCCCCCACCCCGTTCCCTGCTTCCTCCCCTTCCTGGGGGGAACCTCCTCCACTTCCTGGGGACTGCTGGGTTCACTTCCCAGGCTCCCACTCACAGCCGGCCCCTCCCTGGATTCCCAGCCCCCGCATCACCTCCCAAGCCACAGCTCCTGGCTCCTCCAACCCAACACGCCCCCCCCTCCCTCCAGTCCCCAAATGTGCTCCTCCCATGGGAAGTGGAAGCCCTGCGCCTTCCTCTCAGGGCCAAACGCTGGGGCTTGTCCCCCAGCCCCGGCGCTCCACTCCCCACTCTATCCTGGAAGCGCACTGCCCCGGCCCCTTCCCAGGACCCAGCCAGGCCCTGGCTCCCCTTAGGGACACAGCAGCCCCCAGGCGGGGGCGTCTCAGCCTGGGAGGAAGACGTGAGTCCCTGCTGGGCCCCCGGGCCTGACCACGGCTCCCCTGCCTGGCCCACCCCTCCGTGCCCTGTGAGCAGGGGCTGTGTCCCTGGCCCCGTGTCTGGCACACACCGAGTGTGAGAGTCGGTGATGGCACTAGAGCCCAGCTTGGGCTCCGCGGGTCCCACCCTGCCTGGGCCTGCACCGGCCACACCCACCTCCACCAGGTGTGCAGCCTGTTCTCCTGGGGGGGAGGGGGCCCCAATCCCCCCCCCACCCCTGACTTTCATCTCTCCAGTTGTGGGCGGGGCTCAGGGGGCCCATCCGGCCACACCCCTCTTGCATCCAACCGAGATTTGCAGAGTAGGTGTTGAACGTCTCACTGCCCCGGGGCCTGCTGGGAGCTGGCCATGGGGCCAGGCCTGGAGAGGGGTCTGGGGCAGTGCAGATCCTGTGGGAGGACCTGTTATGCCCCAGGCACAGCAGCTCTGTCTCCTTCACAAATGGGAAAACAGAGAGGTGGAGACACTTACCCAAGGCCACACAGCTGGCGAGGGAGGGACCGACCTTGGGGATCTGAATGCAGGTGGCTCAGACTGACCCCAGGGATCAAGCTCCTAACTGCCCCCTGCTCAGGGGAGCCCCTTCAGTCCAGCAGGTGGGGGAAGTCCTGGAAGCGGGGGACGGTGGGGTCAGGGACTCCTGCTGCCAGGGGTTCTGGCTCAGTTGGGTGGTGGCTGACCACGGAGGACGCACTGACCCGTTACCCGCCGTGCCCTGGTCCTGTGCATGGGCCGCAGCCTGGCTGAGCCGCCCACACCTGCCCGCCACCCTCCCTGCTGTGGGCGGCGCCTCTGCAGCCCACGGTGCCCCACCTGTGGGTGTGTGGAGGTTCCTGGAAGTCCTTCAGCCTCTGCCATGGTGGAGCCTGCGTCTTGGAGGGGTCCTGTGGGGGACGCCAGGGGCAGCAGGGTCCCTGGGTGCCGGGCGGGATGGGGGGGGGCTCCGGCTGGTGGGGTTAAGGGAGCCTCTGGAAGGGGGTGCGTTCCAGCTGTGCCGGGGGCGGGGAACTGCAGATGGGGGGCTGGGCCAGAAGTCTCCCGGAGGGCTTTGCCCACTAGGGATCGGTGGGGCTGCAGAGGCCTCTGGAGCTTCGGGCGGGGGGGGGGGGGCAGGACCCGTGTGGGGCCGCGCTGTGCGGTGTGGGAGGGGAGGGGTCTGACTCGGCGGGGGGGTCTCAGGTGGGTTCCCAGGTCCAATCTGTAGACAAAACTGATCACTCAGAGAAATCCCCAGCTTACAGTTTCTTTACTTAAAACGTCCATAGCCGGTGCCTCCCCAGGTCTGTGGGGAAGGAAATTGAAGAGAAGTCCAGGGGTGGGTGCTCGGCCCTGTAGAGAAGGCACCGGCGGAGATGCCCACGTGCTGGACCCCGGCGCCTGGGCTCGGTTCTCAGCTCCGCCCCCAGTTCCGGCTTCCCACACTGTCCACCCCGCCCCCAAGACCAGAGGTGATGAAGTCATTGGATCCCTGCCCCCATGTGGGAGACCTGGACTGAGCTCTGGCGTGGCCCAGTGCTGGCCTGCGCTCTCTCTCTGCTCTCTGTCTCTCTCCTCCTGAGCTGGGGCGGGGTGGGGCTGGAGTCTGAAGCCCGGTCCGGGGGCGCTAAGGCCCCGCTCTTGCCACCACCCTGTCCTGTCTCCTCACCAGTCCTGGAGCCCTGGAGTTTTGGGAGAGGGTGCTCTGGTTTCACTCATGGCCGGCGGTGATGGCCCGGCTGACCTGGGCGTTCTGCCCTGCTCTCTGCCCAGGGAGCCCACGGCTCTGCCCTGGGGTGGGGTCTGGGGCCCTCTGCCTCTCGGGTTCGCGAGGACGTGACAAGGGGTCTGCAGGCATGCACGGGGCTTGCCCTGCCGCTGGCCAGGCCACTGCCGCAAAGGGCTGGGCGCCCCTGGGGATTCGCTCTGCCAGCGGCCTCAGGAGCCAGCTCAGTGCAACCTGGTTCCTGGCGCCTCCCACCAGGCCTCGGCCAGGTCTCTGCAGGCGCCCTGGGCGCTCTGGCCGCTGCCTGTACCCACCTGGTTGCTCTGGGGCCAGCTGTGGGGCCTGTGCCCGCCTGGTTGCTCTGGGGCCAGCTGTGGGGCCTGCGCCCGCCTGGTTGCTCTGGGGCCAGCTGTGGGGCCAGCTGTGGGGTTGTGCCCGCCCTGTTGCTCTGGGGCCAGCTGTGGGGCCAGCTGTGGGGCCTGCGCCCACCTGGTTGTTCTGGGGCCAACTGTGGGGCCTGCGCCCGCCCGGTTGCTCTGGGGCCAGCTGTGGGGCCTGCGCCCGCCCGGTTGCTCTGGGGCCAGCTGTGGGGCCTGTGCCCGCCTGGTTGCTCTGGGGCCAGCTGTGGGGCCTGCGCCCGCCTGGTTGCTCTGGGGCCAGCTGTGGGGCCAGCTGTGGGGTTGCGCCCGCCCTGTTGCTCTGGGGCCAGCTGTGGGGCCAGCTGTGGGGCCTGCGCCCACCTGGTTGTTCTGGGGCCAACTGTGGGGCCTGCGCCCGCCCGGTTGCTCTGGGGCCAGCTGTGGGGCCTGCGCCCGCCCGGTTGCTCTGGGGCCAGCTGTGGGGCCTGGGCCAGCTGTGGGGCCTGCGCCCGCCCGGTTGCTCTGGGGCCAGCTGTGGGGCCTGGGCCAGCTGTGGGGCCTGCGCCCGCCCGGTTGCTCTGGGGCCAACTGTGGGGCCTGCGCCCGCCTGGTTGCTCTGGGGCCAGCTGTGGGGCCAGCTGTGGGGCCAGCTGTGGGGCCTGCGCCCGCCTGGTTGCTCTGGGGCCGCTGTGGGGCCTGCGCCCGCCTGGTTGCTCTGGGGCCAGCTGTGGGGCTGCGCTCGCCTGGTTGCTCTGGGGCCACTGTGGGGCCAGCTCTGGGGCCAGCTGTGGGGCCTGGGCCAGCTGTGGGGCCTGCGCCCGCCTGGTTGCTCTGGGGCCAGCTGTGGGGCCTGCACCCACCTGGTTGCTCTGGGGCCAGCTGTGGGGCCTGCACCCACCTGGTTGCTCTGGGGCCAGCTGTGGGGCCTGCGCCCGCCTGGTTGCTCTGGGGCCAGCTGTGGGGCCAGCTGTGGGGCTGCGCCCGCCTGGTTGCTCTGGGGCCACTGTGGGGCCAGCTCTGGGGCCAGCTGTGGGGCTGCGCCCGCCTGGTTGCTCTGGGGCCAGCTGTGGGGCCAGCTGTGGGGCTGCGCCCGCCTGGTTGCTCTGGGGCCACTGTGGGGCCAGCTCTGGGGCCAGCTGTGGGGCTGCACCCACCTGGTTGCTCTGGGGCCAGCTGTGGGGCTGCGCCCGCCTGGTTGCTCTGGGGCCACTGTGGGGCCAGCTCTGGGGCCAGCTCTGGGGCTGCGCCCGCCCGGTTGCTCTGGGGCCAGCTCTGGGGCCAGCTGTGGGGCCTGCGCCCACCTGGTTGCTCTGGGGCCAGCTGTGGGGCCTGCACCCACCTGGTTGCTCTGGGGCCAGCTGTGGGGCCTGCGCCCGCCTGGTTGCTCTGGGGCCAGCTGTGGGGCCAGCTGTGGGGCTGCGCCCGCCTGGTTGCTCTGGGGCCACTGTGGGGCCAGCTCTGGGGCCAGCTGTGGGGCTGCGCCCGCCTGGTTGCTCTGGGGCCAGCTGTGGGGCCTGCACCCACCTGGTTGCTCTGGGGCCAGCTGTGGGGCCTGCACCCACCTGGTTGCTCTGGGGCCAGCTGTGGGGCCTGCGCCCGCCTGGTTGCTCTGGGGCCAGCTGTGGGGCCAGCTGTGGGGCTGCGCCCGCCTGGTTGCTCTGGGGCCACTGTGGGGCCAGCTCTGGGGCCAGCTGTGGGGCTGCGCCCGCCTGGTTGCTCTGGGGCCAGCTGTGGGGCCAGCTGTGGGGCTGCGCCCGCCTGGTTGCTCTGGGGCCAGCTGTGGGGCCAGCTGTGGGGTTGCGCCCGCCCTGTTGCTCTGGGGCCAGCTGTGGGGCCAGCTGTAAGGCCTGCGCCCACCTGGTTGTTCTGGGGCCAACTGTGGGGCCTGCGCCCGCCCGGTTGCTCTGGGGCCAGCTGTGCGGCCTGCGCCCGCCCGGTTGCTCTGGGGCCAGCTGTGGGGCCTGCACCCACCTGGTTGCTCTGGGGCCAGCTGTGGGGCCTGCACCCACCTGGTTGCTCTGGGGCCAGCTGTGGGGCCTGCGCCCGCCTGGTTGCTCTGGGGCCAGCTGTGGGGCCAGCTGTGGGGCTGCGCCCGCCTGGTTGCTCTGGGGCCACTGTGGGGCCAGCTCTGGGGCCAGCTGTGGGGCTGCGCCCGCCTGGTTGCTCTGGGGCCAGCTGTGGGGCCAGCTGTGGGGCTGCGCCCGCCTGGTTGCTCTGGGGCCACTGTGGGGCCAGCTCTGGGGCCAGCTGTGGGGCTGCACCCACCTGGTTGCTCTGGGGCCAGCTGTGGGGCTGCGCCCGCCTGGTTGCTCTGGGGCCACTGTGGGGCCAGCTCTGGGGCCAGCTCTGGGGCTGCGCCCGCCCGGTTGCTCTGGGGCCAGCTCTGGGGCCAGCTGTGGGGCCTGCGCCCACCCGGTTGTTCTGGGGCCAACTGTGGGGCCTGCGCCCGCCCGGTTGCTCTGGGGCCAGCTGTGGGGCCTGCGCCCGCCTGGTTGCTCTGGGGCCAGCTGTGGGGCCTGCGCCCGCCCGGTTGCTCTGGGGCCAGCTGTGGGGCCTGCGCCCGCCCGGTTGCTCTGGGGCCACTGTGGGGCCTGGGCCAGCTGTGGGGCCTGCGCCCGCCCGGTTGCTCTGGGGCCACTGTGGGGCCTGCGCCCGCCTGGTTGCTCTGGGGCCAGCTGTGGGGCCTCACTGCCCCGCCCGGTTGCTCTGGGGCCAGCTGTGGGGCCTCACTGCCCCGCCTGGTTGCTCTGGGGCCAGCTGTGGGGCCTGCGCCCGCCTGGTTGCTCTGGGGCCAGCTGTGGGGCTGCGCCCGCCTGGTTGCTCTGGGGCCAGCTGTGGGGCCTGCGCCCGCCCGGTTGCTCTGGGGCCAGCTGTGGGGCCTGCGCCCGCCCGGTTGCTCTGGGGCCAGCTGTGGGGCCTGCGCCCGCCCGGTTGCTCTGGGGCCAGCTGTGGGGCCTGCGCCCGCCCGGTTGCTCTGGGGCCACTGTGGGGCCTCACTGCCCCGCCCACGCCCACAGGCAGGGAGCCCTGGGGCTGGGAAACAGATTTGCACCTGGGACAAGTGCCACCAGCCTGCATGTCTGTACCTGAGAGCCGGGGGTCCCCTGGGCCACGGTGTCATGGGCGTGTGACCGCGGCTGCCAGTCCTCATGCCGCTGAGCCGTCACCTCCGCTGAGCCGTCACCTCCGCCCTTGCCAGGGGACGGGGTGGGGCCTGGCGCCTTCCCTGTCCCTTAGTTCACCCTTCCCTCTGGGGACTCACAACCCCATCCCAGTCATGCGGAATTATCAGCGTAGGGGCGGTGATGGTGGGGCGTGGAGGCGGGGCCTCAAGGATTTGGGGCGTGGCCAAGCGTTGCCCAGGGAAGGGGCGCGGTGGTCAGTGAGACAGCGCCCGGCCTGGCAGAGGCCACCGAGGGCTGGCAGGCAGGCCTCATAGGCGGGTGGGGGCAAGCGAGGGAGGCCAGGCCTGGAGGACATCCCTGGGGAGGGGGCCTTGGAAAGAGGGTGTGGCATTTGCAGGAATCAGAGTGGCCAGAGGGGACCCTGGGCGGGGCCCTAGGGGGTGGGCTTCGGTGTCCCGGGACCAGCAATGTGCCAGACCCGAGGGCAGGAGCCAGCCAGTGCCCACCAGCACTCAGAGTTTGGCCCCTCCCTCCCGAGAGCCCCAGCCCAGGGCTCACCGGCCTGCGGGGTCCCCTGCCGTGTGGGCAGCCTGGGAGTCACCCTGGGGGTCACACAGACCACACCCCACGGGTGCTCGGGGGCCCAGCCCTGGGCTTTGGGAGAGAAAGCTGTCGGTTAGGGCCCCCACCCTGCCTCAGAGGGCCTGGGCGTGGCCCCCAACATGGGCTCCTGGCTGCGGCCCCTGCTGATGCGCACCTGGGGGGCAGCACTGGGTTCCGGCCGCCCACCCGGGGGGAGGGGGGAGACCTGGATGGGGTTCCCGGCTCCCAGGTTTGGCTCCGCCCGGCCCTGGCCGCTGCGGGCATCTGGGGGGCTGGCACTCTGTCGCGGCCTCAGATAAACACGTGAGTAGTTTTGGGGAAGCAGCTGGGGCAGGCCACGGGACGGCAGAGTGTGATGACGTGGCTGATCCCTCTATGGTGCGTGATCTCCGCGGCACCCTGACGGCGCCGAGACGTTCCCTTCCAGACACGGTCATGTTAGTGGACAGTGACGTCGTCGAAGGCAAGAGGGGGCTGTGGAGAGCAGCCGCGCAGGCGCACCGAGGCCGGCGCAGGTGCACGGGGGTCATCACCTTGGATGTGTCTTGTGCCACCTTTGCTCCAGCGGCAGAGGATGGCCTGTCCGTGGCCATGTCCCCAAAGCCCTCTGCCTCCTGGGGGAGGGGCAGGCTGTAGCCCCCCCCACACACTCCCCACCCATGCGGCCTGCCTGTCCCATGGTGCCTTGGGTTGTCTCCTCTCCTCCTGGCTGCTCCCCCATCCCCAGCTGTCCTGCCCTGGGGAGGCCAAGGTGCTGGGTGGCGTGGGGTGGGGTGCGTGGGTCATCCACCTTCGGGCCCAGGCTGTCGCCCTCCATCCCTGTGTCCGGCTGGCCCAGGGCACACGCCCACCCTCCCTCAGGGAGGCCAATGATGGAATCAGAAGAGAGGTGGAAGGCGGGGCTGGTAGAGCTGCAGGTGCCTGGGTCACAGCGGCGCTGGCTCGAGCCCCTCCCTCTCAGGGGTCCCTAGTGGACGAACCAGGAGGCATGGCTGTGGAGCTGCGTCCAGGCTCTGCTGGAGACACCGGCCTCCGCTCTCAGAGCCGCGCCACTTCCCACCCAGCTCCCTGCCAACGCGCCCGGGGGGCAGCGCCTGATGGCCAAGTCCTTGATGGCCCACGTGATGGCCCACGTGCCAGACCCAGAGGAAGCTCCCTCCTGGCTTTGGATCAGCCCAGCTCTGGCTGTTGCAGCCACTGGGGAGTGAACCAGCGGCTGGAAGACCTCTCTCCCTCTCTCTCCCTCTCTCTCTCTCTCTCTCTCTGGCTCTACCTCTCTCAGTTCTGAGATTTCTGTATGCTCTGTGGTCAGGAGGGAGGGCCCCACCCCCACCCTGGGAGCCTGGCTCAGCTGGGGTCAGGACTCTGGGGGCCACCTCCAGGGACAGTTGGGACCCTGAACTTGCTGACAGAAGAAGACGCCATCGGGGGGGAAGGGACGATTACTGCTCAGAGCTCCTGACCGCCCGGGGTCTCCCAGCCCCCCGGCAGGCTCCAAACACTCCTCCCGCCAGGCTGCAGTGGGGTCCAGCCCCCCAGCGCTCTGCTGGCCACCGCCCACCCTCACCTGGAAGGGAAAGGAGAGCTGGCATCGCGGGGAAGCGAACCAGGGCCACCTGAGTTCAAGGCTGCAGGGAGGGGGAGGGGCCTGCGGGGCTCCGGGTGCAGCCCCCTGCGGGCTCTGTTTAAACCCGAGGGCTCACAGGTCCTGGGCTAACAAATTCCCGGGCAACATCCACGCTGCTGGGGGAAGGGGGGACCTCCCTGGAGGCTCCTGTGCGCGGTCCTGGCTGTACTCGGGCAGAGCATCAGGGCGGGGCCGGGAGGAGCCCAGGACCCGGGTGTCTGTGTGGGAGGCAGGAGCCGCACCCTCCCTGATGTGGGCTCCGGCCTCATCCTGGGTCTGACCCTGAAGGGGCCTTGACCAGCAGTGGGCAGGGGCGGGGGCAGAGGGTAAAGTACAGCGGGGGGGGGGGGGTGTATGGGGAGGGAGGAGAGGGGAGGCAGGAGGGGCAGGCGGTGTGGGAACCCGGCTGGAGTTGGAGTGTCCTGGGGGTGTTAGCTTCTCCTGTCCAGGGATGGGGGTGGCCCAGGCGGCCAGAGGCTCTGCTGGCCTGCTGGGGTGGGTGCCCTGCCTGCCTCATCTCAGCCAGTGCCCACAACCCCATCATCTCCTCTCTTTTCTTTTTAAGATTTATTTTTAGTTATTTGAAAAGCAGAGTTTCAAACAGAGGGAGGAGGAGAGAGGTCTTCCATCTGCTGGTTCCTTCCCCAGATGGCTGCAGTGACAGGGCTGGGCCAGTCTGAAGCCAGGAGCCAGGAGCTTCCTCCGGGTCTCCCACGTGGGTGCAGGGCCCAAGGACTTGGGCCATCCTCCACTGCTTTCCCAGGCCACAGCAGAGAGCTGGATCAGAAGTGGAGCAGCCGGGACTTGAACCAGCGCCCATATGGGATGCAGGTGCTGCAGGTGGCGGCTTTACCTGCTGTGCCACAGCGCCGGCTCCAAACCCATCACTGCTTAGGGAGGTCCCAGGAGGCGCCAACATCCAGGCTTCAGGCGAGGAGGGGCCTTGGGTGCCAACCTCCCCTGCCTCCCACTGTGCGCCCTGAGCTGGGGGGAGGGGGCTTCACATCAGGTGGTCTCAGCCCACACGTGCGTGTGGTCCCTGGTAATAGGCTCTCATGAAACACCGCACGCTTCCAAGCTGCCCCCTTGGGCTAAGGGCGTTTCCCTGGCGTGGGAGCTGGGTGAGCTGGGTGCCCGGTCCCTTCTCACCACACCTGTGCTGGGGGCGGGGTCGGTGGGGGGTTCTGGCCTTTTCTCTGGGTCTGAGCTCAAAGACCCCCGAGACCCAGGGCCTGCCTTGACAGCCATTGGGTTGCCTGCTGGGCGGTGCCTCAGGTTCTCTCCTGATACCCAGGTCTGAGCCAGGAGCCCCACACCTGGGGCGGGGGGGGGCAGCGGGGAGCAGGTGTGTGCAGGTCAGCAGAGCCCCGGCTCAGAGGGGGGAAGCTGCTCGCCCAAGGACACACAGGAGAGGGGGCAGCAGGGGCACAGCCACTGAGTCCCCTGCCTGGGCCCCCTCGGCGAGCCGGGAGTGTGCACCCACCCTCTGGGGGCTGGGTGGGCTGTGAAATGGGGCTGGGGTGTGGGAAGCTCCAGCTGATGGCTCCTGCCACGCTCAGCGGGGGGCCTGGCAGCCCTGAAGGCTCAGGAGGGGCAGGCAACTCAAAAGGCGCTAATTGTCGCGGGCTCCAGAGCGCTGGCTCCTGCCGTGGCCGGGGCTGGGGGGCGGTGGGGGGGCAGGCGCTGTCTTTCTCCTCCTCTTATTCCCTCCTGAGGCTGGGCAGTGCTTTCTGGACAGAGTTTTATTAACCTCACATCGATCCCACTCGTTCCTTCACTCAACAAAGCGCTCTCCGACCACGGCCACGGAGCCCCTGGGCTCCACGGGGACCCTGGGCTCGGAGGGGCAGCGTCCCCGGTTTGTTTGCCGCCTCTGTTCCTCCTGTCCGAGCACGCACCCTGTCTAACCCCACCGTGCCACGGCTGCTATCTGCTTGGCTTGTAGCTTGCTTTCTTCTCTCTTTCTTTCCTCTTTTAAAAATTTATTTATTTGAAAGGCAGAGTTGCAGAGAGAGAGAGAGAGAGAGAGAGAGAGAGAGAGAGAGTCTTCTGTGTGCTGGTTCACTCCCCAAATGGCCACAACGGCTGGGGCTGCTCTGGACTGAGGCCAGGAGCCAGAAGCTCCATCCAGGTCTCCCACGCGGGAGCAGGGGCCCAAGCACTCGGGCCGTCCTCCGTTGCTTTTCCAGGCGCTTTAACAGGGGGTTGGATCTGAAGTGGAGCAGGTGGGACTCGAACCGGTGCCCACATGGGATACTGGCACTGCAGGCCGGGGCTTTAACCCTCTGTGCCATAGGGCCAGCTCCAAAAATAAACATCTTTAAAATTTTAAAAATTTATTTGAAAGGCAGAGAGAGAGAGAGCGGGAGCGAGAGCGCACCATCTCCCATCTGCTAGTTCACTCCCCAAATGTCTGCAAAAGTCAGGACCCGGCCTGGTCAAAGCCAGGAGTGGGCCACTCAAGGCAGGTGTCCCGCCTGGGGGGCCGGAGCCCAACCACCTGAGCCCTCACGCTGCCTCCTGGTGGCAGAACTGGGAGTGGGGCTCGGACTTGAACCTGGGCGCTCAGTGTGGGGCGTGGGCGTCTTCACCATGGCGCCAAGGGCCTGCCTCTTTGTCAAAGAGGGAGTGAGAGAAGGGGAGAGGCAGAGAGAGAGAAAGAGAGAGCCCACTCACATGCCAGAGCAGAGCTGGGAGCCAGTAACTCCACTCGGGTCTCCCCGGCGGTGGCCGGGACCCGAGTCCGTGAGCCGTCACCAGTGCGCCCCGGAGCTGTGTCAGCCAGAAGCTGAGTCCGGACCTGAACCGGGAACTTTGACACGGATGTGAGCCTCTTAATGAGCATCCTTTTTAAAAAGAGATTTATTATTTATTTGTTTGAAAGTTTGAGTAACAGGGAGGGAGGGAGGGGGAGAGAGAGGTCTTCCATCTGCTGGTTCACTCCCCAGATGGCTGCAGCGGCAAGGCTGGGCCAGGCCGAATCCGGGAGCTTCTTCCAGGTCGCCCATACGGGTGCAGGGGCCCAAGCACTTGGTCCGTCTTCCGCTGCTTTCCCAGGCGCATCAGCAGGGAGCTGGATCAGAAGTGGAGCAGCTGGGATTCAAACCGGCGCCCATATGGCTGCAGACGGTGGCTTAACCAGCTTTGCCGCAGCGCCGGCCCTTTATGGGCATCCTAGCGGCTTGGCCAGGCGCCTGTCCCAGGAGGCCCTTTTTAGTTCTTGAACAACAGCACGGACTGTGTGCCAGGCCTCACTGTGTTCAGACGCGTCCCCTCCAGGGCAGAACCGGGCAGAGGGGGTCTCAGGTGAGAAGCCGAGGGTCGGAGAGGCCCCACCCGGCCGCAGGTCCCACAGTGGGAGAGCGCGGCCAGGTCTTTCCCCAGCCCCTCACGGCCCCACTGCTTTCACCCAGGGGCTTGGTGAGGGGTCGCCTGCTGTGTGCAGAGCGGTGCCTACTGTGTGCAGAGCGGTGCCTACTGTGTGCAGAGCGGGTGCCTACTGTGTGCAGATCAGGTGCCTACTGTGTGCAGAGCGGTGCCTACTGTGTGCAGAGCGGTGCCTGCTGTGTGCAGAGCGGTGCCTACTGTGTGCAGATGGGGTGCCTGCTGTGTGCAGAGCGGGTGCCTGCTGTGTGCAGAGTGGGTGCCTACTGTGTGCAGATCAGGTGCCTGCTGTGCGCAGAGCGGTGCCTGCTGTGTGCCGATCGGTGCCTGCTGTGTGCAGATCGGGTGCCTACTGTGCGCAGAGCGGTGCCTGCTGTGTGCAGATCGGGTGCCTACTGTGTGCAGATCGGGTGCCTACTGTGTGCAGATGGGGTGCCTGCTGTGTGCCGATCGGGTGCCTACTGTGTGCAGAGCGGTGCCTACTGTGTGCCTATCGGGTGCCTGCTGTGTGCAGATCGGTGCCTACTGTGTGCAGAGCGGTGCCTACTGTGTGCAGATGGGGTGCCTGCTGTGTGCAGATCGGTGCCTGCTGTGCGCAGAGCGGGTGCCTGCTGTGTGCAGATTGGTGCCTACTGTGTGCAGATCGGTGCCTACTGTGTGCAGATCGGGTGCCTGCTGTGTGCAGATTGGTGCCTACTGTGTGCAGATCGGGTGCCTACTGTGTGCAGATCGGTGCCTACTGTGTGCAGAGCGGTGCCTACTGTGTGCAGATCGGTGCCTACTGTGTGCAGATCGGGTGCCTGCTGTGTGCAGATTGGTGCCTACTGTGTGCAGATCGGTGCCTACTGTGTGCCGATCGGGTGCCTACTGTGTGGAGAGTGGTGCCTACTGTGTGCAGATAGGGTGCCTGCTGTGTGCAGAGTGGTGCCTACTGTGTGCAGATAGGGTGCCTGCTGTGTGCAGAGCGGTGCCTACTGTGTGCAGATCGGTGCCTACTGTGCGCCCTGGAGGTTTGCAGCAGCCTTGCCGCGCAGTTCACTTATTCAGCAACATCGGTCCAGCCACTCTCGGGAGGCAGATTCCCCAGCCTAGGAGTTCTGAGCGACAGAGACTCCGACTGAGCCCGACTCCGGACGCTGCAGGCAAATTCCAGACGGGGCAGGCAGGCGGCTGGGCGGTCCGACAGGCGCTGCCCCTGAGACCGTGGGCCAGGCACCTTCTCTCCCCAGCCCGGGTCTCAGGGCGTCTGCCGAGGGTGCGCCACGTGCTCAGGTAGTGGGGGCCCCAGCATGGCCGCTGGGGTGCTTGGGGAAGGGCGTGGTCACTCGCCCCGGGGGGCCTGGAGCCCCGTGCAGGGAGCGGCGTCCTCGCAGGCTTCTGGGTCCTCCGAGGGCCCAGAATGAGGAGAGGAGCCGCCGTTCCGGCCTGGGCACCACGGTCAAGGCCAGCCCAGCCCAGCCAGGCTCCACCTGGCTTCCAGGCTGCTGGGGCTGCAGAGTGTGTGTGTGTGTGTGTGTGTGTGTCTGGGGGAGAGGGAGACAGGAGGCGGGGGCTGCGCGCTGGGGGCTTCCTGTATTTTAGGTTCACTCCGTGCCTGGGGGCGAGCGCCCGTCCTCGCCCCCTGTACTTCCCAAGTTGACGCTCCCGCCCCTCCCCTGCGCCTCACTCACCTCCAGCTCCCCTGGCAGGTGGCTCCTGCCGCAGGGCCACCCTCGAACTCCAAGCACCTGCGGGCCCTGGCTCCGCTCAGGCACCCCCAGCCCCGGGGCTGACGGCTGGAACGAGCTCTTCTCCAGGCCGAGCCCGTGGCCCCTGCGCAGCTGCCCCCGTGCCCAGGCCGGGCCTGGCCCCCCAGCGCCCCTCGGTCTCTGACGCAGGCAGCGGACTGTGAAAGTCCCGCTCTGCGCTCGGCTCAACTCTGCTCCATCCACGGCAAGCGCCAGGCCCCGGGAAGCCGGGAATTCGGGGCAGATGGAGATCTGGGGTGCTGGGGTGGGGAGAGGGGGCGCTGTCTTTGGGGCACCCCAATTCCGGCCGCCGTGTCCCCTCCCCACACGCCTGCTTTCGGATAGCAAGAGATGACTACACACAAGCTTTGAACTCTGTGGATTAAGTTCCTTGATTAAACCCGCATCTCTCATTCCCCCATACACAAATAAATCCTGCACACGGCTCCCCACCCCCACCGCCTCGTGCCGCCGAGCTGCTAATCCCGAGTCCCGGAGCAGCTGTGCGGCCAGGAGGGCTCGGCAGCGCGAGGATTCTGGCTGGAACGGCAGAGCCGGGTGCCACGCGCAGCCGACGGGGCGCAGGGGAGGCCCCAGCCGCGGGGGTGCTGGCCTGGGGGTGCCCTGGGTGCAAAGGCATCATCAACAAACAGGACCTGGGAGGCCTGGGCCGGAGGCGGGGCCCTGGGACGCCTGCAGCGGGGCCTGGGGACCCCCAGCTCCGAGCTCGGGGTCTGGAGGAAGCCTGGTCCCCCGCCTGTCCCCCAGCACTGCGGGTGGTGGCTTAACCTGCTCCCCGCAGGGTGCGTGCCGAGGTGGGCGATGCAGGGCCACCTGGTAAGTCCAGGTCCAGTGTTTTGAGAAACACCAAACAGTTGCGGGGGGATTTTCCTTGCTCGTTCCCAACAGCAACGCGTGAGGGGCCGGTTCTCTGCCTCCTCACCAGCGCTCGCTGTTGCTTTGCTGGGAGCTTGCTGGAGCCGGGCGGGGACGGCTGCCCAGGCTCTGGCTGCACACCGGGACGGGCCATCCGCAGAGCCGCCTCTGTACCGTCCCTGTGTGAGCTTTGCCCGTTTTTGGATTGGATTCCTTATTTTCACAACTGTTGCATTTTGAGAATTTAAAAAAAAAAGATTTATTGACTTGCAAGTCAGAGAGAGAGAGAGAGAGAGAGAGAGAGACGTTCCATCACTGGCTCACTAGGGCTGGGCCAGGTTGAAGCCAGGAGCCAGGAGCTCCATCCAGGTCTCCCCTGTGGGTGCAGGGGCCCAAGGACCTGGGCCATCTTCTACTGCCTTTCCAGGCGCGTTAGCAGGGAGCTGGATGGGAAGTGGAGCAGCCGGGACTTGAACCGTAGCTCCAGTATAGCGGCCTGGGTGGCGCTCAACCCTCTGACCACAGCCCCAGCCCCAGAATCCTTCATGTCCAGGCACAGGCTGTTCCCTGGGTGACTCGTTAGGGGTGTGCAGACACAGCCGGCCCCCGCAGCTGCGGATTCTGCACCTTCGATTCAACCAGCCATGGAGCGAAAATATTCAGAAGAAAACCCCAGCTCTTCAGAGCACACACACTCTTCCCTGTCATCTCTCCCCACACAGCGCCGCCCAGCAACTGTGCACACAGCACCGAGGCTGCATCGGGCACGCGCAGCCTGCAGAGCTGACGGAGAGCGTGTGCGGGTTCTGTGTGGGTCCTGCACCACCTGGGGTCGGCAGGGGCTGCTCTCGGCTGGGGGTGGGGTGTGGGCACTTCCTGTAACAACCCCCTGTGGGGGCCAGCGCCGTGGCATAGCAGGTAAGGCTGCCGCCCGCAGGGCCGGCATCCCATATGGGTGCAGGTTTGAGTCCTGGCTGCTCCACTTCCCTTCCAGCTCTCTGCTGTGGCCTGGGAAAGCAGTAGAAGATGGCTCAAGTCCTTGGGCCCCTGCACCCATGTGGGAGACCCAGAAGAAGCTCCTGGCTCCTGGCTCTTGGCTCTGGCGCAGCCCTGGCTGTTACAGCCAACTGGGGAGTGAACCAGCGGATGGAAGACCTCTCTCTCTCTCTCTCTCTCTCTCTCTCTCTCCCCCCCCCCCCTGCAACTCTGCCTCTCAAATAAGTAAATAAAATCCAAAAAACAAAGCAGACTCTGGGTGCCAAGGGCACCGTGCTGTCTCCTAGGCAGGAGCTTAGGTTTTCATTCTTCATCAGGCACAGAAAAAAATCCTAAACTCTGAAACCCTACATATCGATTTTTTCTGTTCTGGATTCTGTTATTATGTTAATCTGAATTTTTAGAAAAATATTTATTAATTTCAAGTTAATTTTATTTGAAGGGCAGAGAAACACACACACACAGAGAAAAAGATAGAGACGGACGGAGCGAGATCTTCCAGCCACTGGTTCACTCCCTAAACGCCCGAGACCACCACGGCTGGGTCAGGCCGAAGCCAGGAGCCCGGAACCCCATCCAGGGCTCCTGTGTGGTGGCAGGGACCCAAGCTCTTGAGCTGTCCCTGCCGCCCCCCAGGGTGCGCGTGAGGAGGAAGTGGCTCAGAAGTGGAGTGGCTGGGACTTGAACCGGGCTCTCCGCCGTCGGAGTGGTGGCTTAGCCGCCGCACCAAGTGCCACACCTTGTGTTAACTCTGAGAATTCTTTGCCTCATCTTAGAGACTTTTAATAAAAATAAAAATCTTATTTTTTATTAAAAATAATATTTCCTCTTATTTTTAGCAAAAGTTTTATAATTTGGCATTTCATATTTAAATCTCCAATCCATGCAGAGTTGATTTTGTCTAAGGTGTGGGGCTTGGGTTGACTTTTTTTTTTTTTAAGATTTATTTATTTATTTGAAAGGCAGAGTGACAGAGAGAAAGGGAGAGAGGCTGGGAGGGAGAGAGAGAGAGGGAGGAAGAGAGAGAGAGAGGGAGGGAGGGAGGGAGAGAGAGAGGGAGGGAGGGAGGAAGAGAGAGAGAGAGGGAGGGAGGAAGAGAGAGAGAGAGAGAGGGAGGGAGAGAGAGAGAGAGGGAGGGAGGGAGAGAGAGAGAGGGAGGGATGGAGGGAGGGAGAGAGAGAGGGAGAGAGAGAGAGGGAGAGAGGGAGGGTCAGAGAGAGAGAGAGGGAGGGAGGGAGGGAGAGGGAGATCCTCTGTCAGCTGGTTCCTCCCCAAGTAGCCACAGTAGCCAGATCTGGACCAGGCTGAAGCTGGGAGCCAAGAACTCCACGTGCCTCTCCCACACGGGTGCAGGGGCCCAACACTTAGGCGTCTTCCACTGCTTCCCCAGGCCAAGGACTTCAGCTGGACTCCAGTATGGGATGCTGGCATTGCTGCCCCAGCAACTTCGTCTCTGAGCGAGTGTAGACCCCATGGTATCTTTAGTGGACACGTCTCGGTGCAGTTTGCTGTCTGTGTCCTGCTCTTGCGTCCTGTGGCCCTGAGCTCACCTACAAGTTCTGGGAGAGGCTCCGTAGATCCACTGGGACTTTGCATGCACAATCCCGCCATCTGCACCCAGGGGCGCTCCAGTGTCTGCCCCCCCGGCCGTGTACCCTCGGGTGCCTGCTTACCTTCCTGCTCTGCCGGGACGTCCAGCACCAGGCGCACCTGGCGGGGGGCGTGGACCCCTAGCCCAGCTACGGCCTTTGGGAGGCAGCTTGCAGCCTCTCACCTGGCCCTGATGGCCAGAGCAGCCCTACGTGCTCCCACGTCTGGTAACTCAGACAGGCTTCAGGCCAGGACGGGGCCGATCCTGGTACCTGTGCTGTGAGCACACGGGGCCGTCAGGTGCAGTGGCCTCAGGTCTCTGAATGCCGGGCAGAGCCTGCTGGGGTCTGGCTCCCTGAACTCTCCTACGGCCCCACTGGCTGTCCGTCTCGTCCTTCCTCCATTGTTGAGAGCATGGTGTCGTCCCCGACTGTGGCTGGAGTCATTGAGAGCACGGTGTCGTCCCCGACTGTGGCTGGAGCTGTTGGTGAGAGAATGTTGTCATCCCTGACTGTGGCTGGAGCTGTTGGTGAGAGCACATTGTTGTCTCCATCTCCGACTGTGGCTGGAGTCATTGAGAGCACGGTGTCGTCCCCAACTGTGGCTGGAGCTGTTGGTGAGAGAATGTTGTCATCCCTGACTGGCTGGAGCTGTGGGTGAGACCACGGTGTTGTCTCCGGCTGTGGCTGGAGCTGTTGTTGAGAGCACGGTGTCGTCCCCGACTGTGGCTGGAGCTGTTGGTGAGACCACGGTGTTGTCTCCGGCTGTGGCTGGAGCTGTTGAGAGCACGGTGTTGTCTCCGACTGTTCTGTCAGGTTTTGCTCTATTATGTTTGAAGCTCTGTTGTTCCCTGCACGTGTGCTAGATTTGCTTTATCTGCTTAGTGCTTCAAAAAATAATTCTTAAAGTTTGTATTTATGTATTTGAGAGGGAGACCGGAGGGAGACACAGAGGAGAGAGGGAGAGAGAGCGAGAGCGAGAACGAGAGAGAGAGAGAGAGAGAGAGAGGGAGAGAGCGAGCGCCCACTTGATGATTCACCCTCCAAATGCCCTCAGCAGCTGGGGCTGACCCAGAGCCCAAGCTGGGAGCCAGGAACTTGGCCCAGGTCTCTCCTGTGGGAGGCAGGAGCCCAATTACAGGAGCCTTGACCGCTGCCCCCTGGGTTTTCACTATCGTGGGTTGGAAATGGAGTCCGTGCTGGGAACCCAGCACAAGCATTCTGGTGTGGCGTGTGGGCGGTGCAGGGCTTTCCCGCAGGCTGGACGCCCACTCCTCAGGGTCACAACCCTCCTGTCGCTGTGTATTCTGTAGCCACGGTCTTTGCTCTGACGCCTGCTTTATGTAACATTGACACATTTTTGCTTTTTGATTAATTTTGCACAGTATTTCTTGTCTGTTTCTGCAACCTATCTAAAATGTTATCTTTGAAGTGAGTTTTTTTTAGTTATATTTGGGATATTTAAGACATCACCTCCCAATCTCTGTATTTTAATTGGATATTTAGGCCACTTATGTTTAATGTAGTTACTGGAGGGCTGGGCCTTACGTCTGCACTTTGGTTTCTGTTTTAGTTTGTTTCTTTGCTTTTTCCTCCTGCTTTCCTGTGGACCCCTTAAGCACTGTTTGAAATTCCATGTCGGTTCACCTATCGTGTAAGGATATGAAGATGGGCGTCCATCCGTACCCCACGTGGCCTAGGCCTGCGTGGGCTGCACCACCTGGGTTAGGGAGGTGCATCCCGTGACGTCCCCACCGTGATGGAGGCGTCCGCGGCACATTTCTCAGGGTGTAGGCGTCACTGACTGGCACAGGCTGTGTCCCCTCCTCCAGTGGCCACTCTGTTTCATGCTGTGTGACCTACAGTGGTGGAGCGGGGCCGACAGTGACCAGTCTGACTGAATGCAGACACCTCGCTTCCCTCTAAGTCCTTTTACCTCCCTTGTAGCAACAAACTTGCCGTAGCTATTTCCTGTTCACGTATTGAGAGCCACGGTGCACACTGTATGCTTTTTGCTTTGGCCATCATACATAGCCTATAGAATTCAAAAAGGGAGGAAGCCTATTGGTTTTTTTTAAGATTTATTTATTTATTTATTTATTTGAAAAGCAGAGTTACAGAGAGGCAGAGGCGGAGAGAGAAAGAGAGAAAGAGAGAGGTCTTCCATCCGCTGGGTCACTCCCCAGATGGCCACAATGGCCAGAGCTGCGCTGATCCAAAGCCAGGAGCTTCTTCCAGGTCTCCCACATGGGTGCAGGGTCCCAAGCACTTGGGCCATCTTCCACTGCTTTCCCAGGCCACAGTAGAGAGCTGGATCAGAAGTGGAGCAGCCAGGACTAGAACCGGCGCTCTGACGGGGAGGCACGTGGATTGCCCGCACTGCAGGCAGCAGCTTAACCCGCTGAGCCGCACGCTGCTTTCTCACACCTGAACCCCGCCACACCAGCTCACATCACTGGGGCGGTGCGGAGCCCAGCAGGGGGTGGGGAGCGGTTGCCTGCCACCTGCTCGCTCCGTCCTCGCTCCAGCTGGGGTTTCCCAGCCTGCCTGAGATGGGCGGCTGTCCACTTGCGCCCTGGGCTTTTTAGGTCAGGTGCTCAGAGACTGGAGCTTCTCCAACTCTGCCTTTGAGCACAGCTCATTAGTGCCCGGCAGGGGCGGCGTCCCCGGCCCCTCCCAGGCTGCCTCACTCCTGCTGGTCGGGGTGCAAGTGCCCCCAACCCCTGCCGACACCTCCCTGCCTTGGAGGAGGACGAGGGCCTCACTGCTGCCCCCTCTGTGGTCTCCGTTGAGACCTCCAGGCTGTGAGGTCACGGCGGCTGAGAAGAGGCACAGCCCTGGTTCTGCCCGGCTCCCTCTGACACCGCTTCGGTGCTGATAGGAAGATGTGCCTTGTCATCTGTGGGGTGAGCGCGCGAGTGCAGGCTGTGCCCGCCGTCTCCATGTCACGGTGGAGGGGCCGCCAGACTTCTTGTGCTGCTGGCAGGCAGGCGCGGCTGTCGGTGCTCCGACATGCCGGGCACTTGCGTTCCTGGTGTTTTGGCTGCAGAGAGCACACTTTTGTGGGCTGCAGGTGGTGGTTTTCCCAGGCTGCAGGGTCCCTGGGGCTCCACGTGACCAGGGTGATAGAGAATGCAGGAGTCCCGGCTGCTCTGCCCTGGTCTCTCTGTCCATCTCTCTTCCTGTGCTGTTTTATCCACGACACCCACGGCTCCTAGCTGCGCTCAATGAGAATAGCGCAGGGTACATCAGCTCCGTCTCGCCTGGATCCCGAAGTCGGGAGCAGCTTTTTCTTCCTGCACTTGGACGTTCCACTTTTCTTCACCTCCATAGTTTCTGACGAGAAGTCAGCGATCTTCCAGATGACTCACTCTCGGCAGGTCCTGTGTCACTTTTCTCTGGTCGTCTTCCATGTTTTCTCCTTAGCTTTGGTTTTCAGCAGTTCTGCTGCGATGTGCCCAAGGGGGATTTTTCTAATTCTTTTTTTTTTAAGGATTTATTTTTTATTTGAAAGTCAGGGTTACACACAGAGAGAGGCAAAGCAGAGAGAGAGAGAGAGAGAGAGAGAGAGAGAGAGAGAGAGGTCTTCCATCCGCTGGTTCACTCCCCAGGTGGCCACAATGGCCAGAGCTGTGCCAATCCGAAGCCAGGAGCCAGGAGCTTCTTCCAGGTCTCCCACGTGGGTGCAGGGGCCCAAGGACTTGGGCCATCTTCCACTGCTTTCCCAGGCCACAGCAGAGAGCTGGATCGGAAGTGGAGCAGCCAGGACAGGAACCGGTGCCCATGTGGGATGCTGGCACTGCAGGCAGTGTCTTTACCTGCTGTGCCACAGCTCTGCCCAGGGTGACTTTCTTGTCTTGTGTGGGGTCAGCTGGCCTGCTTGGTTCACAGGTCCATTCAGGACATTCGGAAGATCTCCAGCCAGTAATTCTTGAAATATTTTTTTTTCTTGGTCCACTTCCTGTATCTATTAAAGACATTAAGTTACTAGTTAGAAGCCTAAATTAGAAAACTATATCCAGGGCCCAAGCTGTGGCAGAGCGGGTAAAGTCACCACGTGCAGCACCGGCATCCCATATGGGTGCTGGTTCAGGTCCTGGCTGCTCCACCTCCCATCCAGCTCCCTGCTAATGCACCTGGGAGAGCAGCGGAGGATGAGCAGTGGAGGATGGCCCAAATCCTTGTGCCCTGCACCCGCACGGGAGACCTGGAGGAAGCTCCTGGCTCCTGGCTTCGGATCGGCCCAGTGAGCCGTAGCAGCCATTTGGGGGGTGAACCAACGCAAGGACGACCTTTCTCTCTGTCTCTCTCTCTCACTGTCTAACTCTGCCTGTCAAAAAAAAAAAAAAAAAAAAAAAAACAAACAAAAAAAACCTATGCAGATGGTTTCACTGTTGATGTCTGTCCTACCTTTCTGGAAAACGGCACATAAACTCTCTTAGGAACCAGAGAATGAAGAATCGTGCCCACATGTTTCACCAGGCCAGTGTAGTCCTGCTGCCAAAGCCTGACCAAGACTTCACGGGGAACCGAAACCACAGGTCCCTGTCCCTCAGGGCCGCAGTGCAAACCTTCCCAACAAGACAGATGTCGTCAGACGGCCTGGCACAGGACGTGAGTCAGGAACGTAGCTCCACCTCACCACTGACGGCCAGTCAGCGTCACGTGAGGCTCAAGAGGCTCAAGGAGGGGCCGGCGCTGTGGCGGAGCGGGTGGAGCCGCTGTCTGCCGGCATCCCATGTGGGCGCTGGTTCTAGTCCCGGCTGCTCCACTTCCTATCCAGCTCTCTGCTGTGGCCTGGGAGTGCAGTGGAAGATGGCCCAAGTGCTTGGGCCCTGTACCTGCGTGGGAGACCCGGAGGAAGCTCCTGGCTCCTGGCTTCGGATCCGTGCAGCTCCAGCCATTGCAGCCATCTGGGGAGTGAACCAGCGGATGGAAGACCTCTCTCTCTCTCTCTCTCTCTCTGCCTTTCCCTCTCTCTATGTAACCGTGACTTTCAAATAAATAAATCTTAAAAAAAGAGAGAAGCTCGTGAAAAATGCACGTTATGAAACACTGTGCTATACCTTAAATTAAAAATTTAAAAAACCTAGGCACGCATTTTTTCCCCAGAAATTTCACCCCAGGGTGAGTGTGGTGGTGGTGGATTAAGTCTGCACTTGTCCCCCACGTCGCCTCTCAGGGACGGGTCTGAGTCCTGGCTCCTCTGCTCCCAATCCAGCCCCCCCCCCCCCCCCCCCCCCCGCTGAGGAGCCTGGGAGGGCGTGGGGCGGCTCACGAGCCTGGGCTCCTGCCGGCCACCAGCAAAAGGGGAGCCATGGATCTGACAGTCGGTCGCCAATTCCCGCGGATGGGCTGAGCGGTCACTAAGGAGAGGCTCCGAGGGCCGAGCCAGCGCGAGCCGGCACTTCCTGGAGGGCAGGGCTGGGCGGCCACGAGGGCGTCCCCAGGGGCTCAGCATCATCGGTCCCTGGGGCCTGCACAGGTGACCCCCGCCGCGCGGTCACCGTCCCGGAAGATGGACAGACAGCACCAAACCTCGCTGAGGAGGTCGGGCCCACGAGCGCTCGCTCGCAGTCGCTGAAGGGAACACAATGCGCGGACCTCCGGGAAAAGTTGCCCTCGCTGCCGATAGTGAGGCCGACACTGCCTCGGACCCAGGACTGCCACCGCGGCTGTTTCTCCAGGGCGGTGCGTCTGCCCACAAAACACCTGCATGGGACAGCGCCTGCCCCGGACAGCACCTGGTGGCCCCCAGCACCGGGCTGGCCACCTGCCCCGACAGCACCTGGTGGCCCCCAGCACAGGGCTGGCCACCTGCCCCAGACAGCACCTGGTGGCCCGCAGCAGAGGGCTGGCCGCCTGCCCCGGACAGCACCTGGTGGCCCCCAGCACCGGGCTGGCCACCTGCCCCGGACAGCACCTGGTGGCCCCCAGCACCGGGCTGGCCACCTGCCCCCGACAGCACCTGGTGGCCCCCAGCACCGGGCTGGCCACCTGCCCCGGACAGCACCTGGTGGCCCCCAGCACCGGGCTGGCCACCTGCCCCGATAGCACCTGGTGGCCCCCAGCACCGGGCTGGCCACCTGCCCCAGACAGCACCTGGTGGCCCGCAGCAGAGGGCTGGCCACCTGCCCCAGACAGCACCTGGTGGCCCCCAGCACCGGGCTGGCCGCCTGCCCCGGACAGCACCTGGTGGCCCCCAGCACCGGGCTGGCCGCCTGCCCCGGACAGCACCTGGTGGCCCCCAGCACCGGGCTGGCCGCCTGCCCCGGACAGCACCTGGTGGCCCCCAGCACCGGGCTGGCCGCCTGCCCCGGACAGCACCTGGTGGCCCCCAGCACCGGGCTGGCCGCCTGCCCCAGACAGCACCTGGTGGCCCCCAGCACAGGGCTGGCCACCTGCCCCGGACAGCACCTGGTGGCCCCCAGCAGAGGACTGGCCACCTGCCCCGGACAGCACCTGGTGGCCCCCAGCACTGGGCTGGCCGCCTGCCCCGGACAGCACCTGGTGGCCCCCAGCACCGGGCTGGCCGCCTGCCCCGGACAGCACCTGGTGGCCCCCAGCACAGGGCTGGCCGCCTGCCCCGGACAGCACCTGGTGGCCCCCAGCACCGGGCTGGCCACCTGCCCCGGACAGCACCTGGTGGCCCCCAGCACAGGGCTGGCCGCCTGCCCCGGACAGCACCTGGTGGCCCCCAGCACAGGGCTGGCCGCCTGCCCCGGACAGCACCTGGTGGCCCCCAGCACAGGGCTGGCCGCCTGCCCCGGACAGCACCTGGTGGCCCCCAGCACAGGGCTGGCCGCCTGCCCCGACAGCACCTGGTGGCCCCCAGCACAGGGCTGGCCGCCTGCCCCGGACAGCACCTGGTGGCCCCCAGCACAGGGCTGGCTGCGCAGATCAGGGGCCCCTGCGCCACGGATCCCACTCATCCACGTGAGGTGCTGAGCTGTTGACACGGCAACTGTGCGGGGGGGGGGGGGCAGAACCAGGACATATTTATTTATTTATTACAGAGAGGCAGAGAGAGAGAGAGAGAGAGAGAGAGAGGTCTTCCATCCGCTGGTTCACTCCCCCAAATGGATGCAACAGTCAGGGCTGGGCCAGGCTGAAGCCAGGAGCCAGGAGCTTCCTCCGGGTCTCCCACGTGGGTGCAGGGGCCCAAGGACTTGGCCATCTTCCACTGCTTTCCCAGGCCACAGCAGAGAGCTGGATGGGAAGTGGAGCAGCTGGATTTGAACCAGCGCCCGTATGGGATGCCGGCACTGCAGGCGGTGGCTTTACCTGCTACGCCACAGCGCCGGCCCCAAGATCCCACATCCTGACAGGTGTGTGGGGTCCCTGGGGGCACGTGGTCCCCACACCCCGGAGTTCACGAGCAGAAACCTGATCCCAGGGGATCATGGCGGGGAGGCGGGAGCCGGGCAGGAAGGGAGGGGCGTTCCCAGGCACAGGACGAGGTCTCCCCCCCCCCCCCCACTTTGCCTTCCACCAGGGCTGACAAGACAGAAGCCCCCGCCAGGGCCCTGCTCTGGAACTTGGCCTCCCCCGAATTGTGGAAGGCAAAGTGGGGGATCTGGACGAGGACGCGCGGGAAGCCGTCACGCGACGTTCACGCACCTGCACATCGCCCCAGGACCCAGGCGCGCAGGCGGCGGCAGGTGAGCTGGCAGCACGATGCGCGCGGTCGCACCCGCGATGGGAACCGCCCTCCCCGGGCCGGCGGATGGGTTCACCGGCCAGGCTCCGCGCCCGGCTTGGTCCCTGTCTCCCGGCAGGACGCTACCTGACGGCTGAGAGTCCCGACACGGGGGATGAGGCTGGGTTATCTGGGCGGCCGAGGTCGTCCCAGGAGGGGCGCCAGGCTGGGGTGGGCGCGGGGGCAGGCGCGGGCCCCTGGACTTCCGCACAGGGGCCCCGGGAGGGACACAGCCCACGCCGGACGCCCAGAGCCACGGGAGGAGAAACTCGTGCTGTTTAAGCCAGCACGTGTGACCTTGTGGCCGCAGCCAGAGGACACTGGCGCGGGGTTGAACACAGACCCTGCTGTGAGCAGGTGGCCCCGGGGCGCAGAGCGGAGTGGGCGGGTAACTCCGGGCTCCTCTGCCACGCCCGGTGGGGGCGCCTGTATTTGCATATATGGTAATCAGGTAACCAGCGCTCACCAAAGGCGAAGCGTTTGGCTCCGACGGCCGGCGGTTTTGTGCGCCTCGTGTGCCGACGGTCCTGTGCAACGTTCCCACTCCCCAGATGGAGAGACTGAGGCCTGAGAAGCCACAGCCCGGGGCCACCGTTGCGCTGCGGTGGGTTAGGCTGCTGCTTGCGGAGCTGGCCTGTCCCTCATCAGAGCGCAGGTTCGAGTCCTGGCTGCCCCTCTTCCAGGCCAGCTCTCTGCTGTGGCCTGGGAGAGCAGTGGAGGATGGCCCAAGTGCTTGGGCCCTGCACCGTGTGGGAGACCAGGAAGAAGCTCTGGCCCAGACCTGGCCGTTGCGGCCATCTGGGGGGTGAGCCAGGGGACGCGAGCTAAGTGCCCTGTCCGTTCCTGCACCTGCCCTGGAGGCACCGCCCAGCTCTGGGCTGTCCACGCTGGAGGGAGGGGCGCTCTCCCCGGCCCCCGGCTTCCGTCCTGGTGTGGAGCCCGGCCGGGTGGGCCAGGCCGGACGTGCGGGGGACACCAGCCTCTGTCCCTTAAGGCAAAATGGGGTCGGGTTTGTCCATCGCGACGACGCGGGTCATGGCACAGGCTCAGCTGCTCTAACCCAGAGGGGCAGCGTCCCCAGCGGGAGGGCCAGAGCCGGACCCCCACCCGCCGCTGCTCTGCCAACCCAGCCTCGCGGTTTGTGGTTGTGACTCCCGGCCACAGGAGGGGCGGGTGGAGAAGGGACCCGGAGCCCGCACGGCTGTGTGTGTGCAGGGGTGCGGGTCCTCCGCCTGGCTATGTGTGTGTGCAGGGGTGCGGGTCCTCCGCCTGGCTATGTGTGTGTGCAGGGGTGCGGGTCCTCCGCCTGGCTATGTTGTGTGCAGGGGCGCGGGTCCTCCGCCTGGCTATGTGTGTGTGCAGGGGCGCGGGTCCTCCGCCTGGCTATGTGTGTGTGCAGGGGTGCGGGTCCTCCGCCTGGCTGTGTGTGTGTGCAGGGGTGCGGGTCCTCCGCCTGGCTGTGTGTGTGCAGGGGTGCGGGTCCTCCGCCTGGCTATGTGTGTGTGCAGGGGTGCGGGTCCTCCGCCTGGCTATGTGTGTGTGCAGGGGTGCGGGTCCTCCGCCTGGCTTGTGTGTGCAGGGGTGCGGGTCCTCCGCCTGGCTATGTTGTGTGCAGGGGCGCGGGTCCTCCGCCTGGCTATGTGTGTGTGCAGGGGCGCGGGTCCTCCGCCTGGCTATGTGTGTGTGCAGGGGTGCGGGTCCTCCGCCTGGCTATGTGTGT
>NW_026909247.1:47500-75000 GCF_033115175.1 Lepus europaeus
AGGGTCCAGGCTGCCAGAGCAGGCCGCTGTCTGCCCGGCTTCGCGGCCGGGCTTGGGCTGCACTCCCGTGCCGGGCCAGGGCTCTGGGCTGCAGGAAACCAGCCCCGTGGCTGTTTTTTGCTTCGATTGCACAAGGCCGGTGCAGGAGGCCAGAGTGGACGGACACCTGCTGCTCAGCCGGCCCAGCACCCGGGGCGCCCTTTCTGGAAAGATGGCCCCAGCCACCTTGTGGGGAGCGCCCCCACCTGTGACGCCCTCCCGCCTTGGGCTGGCCGGTCCCTGGGGTCACACAAGCCAGGGCCTCGCTGGGCTCTGCTCAGCCAGCCTCCAGGTCCTCATGGCTCAGGGTGAGCTCAGACCACCTGAGCGCCAGCCCTGGCTCTGCCCCGGGACGTGACACCACCCCTCTGGGCCTCAGTCTCTCCAACTCCACCTCTGAGCTCCCCTCTCCCACTGACTGCCCACGAGCACATGGCTGCCTGGGCCATGGCCGCAGGTGGGGGCTGGCGTGGGTCCCGGGAGGACTGGCTCTGGCCTCCTCGGCTCTGATCCCAGAGGGCTACGTTCTACTTCTGCCGTGAGCAGCAAGGCCATAAGAACCAATGTGTGTGGTGCCGGCATCCCATACGGACACCAGTTCAAGTCCCGGCTGCTCCACTTCCGATCCAGCTTCCTGCTAATGGCCTGGGAAAGCATCAGAGGGTGGCCCAAGTGCTGGGGCCCCTGCACCCACCTGGCTCCTGGCTTCCACCTGGCCCAGCCCTGGCTGGTGTAGCCATCTGGAGAGTGAACCAGTGGATGGACGATCACTCTCTCCTTCTCTCTCTCTGCAACTGTGCCTTTCAAATAAATAAATACATCTTTTAAAAATAAATAAATAAAAATAAAAACACAGTCACAAGAAATGAGAGTAATAGAAAAAACTCTGACGAAATGCAGACGCTGTAGACCCCGCCTGACTTAAGGGGAGCAGCCTCCGGCTTCTAGAAGGGACCGCCGGCTTCTGCACACACGGCTGGTGGCGGGTCTCCCCGGGACCCCGTCTTGGCCGCAGCCCACCCACCACAAAGGCCAGCGCGGGGGACACACCTCGCCAGGCAATCACCAAACCCTGATGTATCCCTCGGCCAGGGCCGGGAGCTGGACTACATTTCCCAGCGTCCCCTGCGGGGACGGTGAGCGGGCGGGATGTGGCCCTGCCCCTCTCAGCCTGGTCCTTGCAGGCCGTCCTCCATCTGCTTTCCTCCCTCGCCATCCTGGCCGGGGCGGCCCTGGGAGCCGGGGGCCATGGAGCCCGGGCACCTGCGGGCGACTGTGACTGTGCCTCCCGCGATGACCAAGCCCAGCCGAAGGCGGATCTGCTAACGGACTCCATCTTGGCTCTCCTTTCAAGCAGCGAGCCCTCCCCTGCGTTGGGCCTGGGGCTCCTGAGGCTGCAGCCTACCCTGCGGGGGGGCCCCTCGGGCCTGCCTGGACCCCAGGGCGGCTTCTCCAGGACCCGGATGGACTGGCCGGCCCGCCCCTTGCCCCTGGGCCCCCCCGCCCAGGCCGCCTTCTAACACTCCGCAGCCCCCGACCCCATTGAGTTTGGCCGTTGGCCATGGTGGAGACGCTGGGGGTCAGGGGTCAGCATGTTTCCTGTCCCCACAGTCTCACCTTCCAGAGGCGTGGGCTGCCCCCGCGGTGCTCCTCTGGCCGGGTGGGCTTCCACGCAGCTCCGGGGAGGCGGAGCCTGGCCCACAGCACCTGGCGGTCCGTCAGGTAGCAGACCACACTGCCCGCACCACTCTGCCGCCCTGGGTGGTTTTCCAGATCACCACAGCTCTGCCTGCCCCGGCCGCTGGGATCCTGGCTTTCCCAGATCCCCTCTTGCCAGCCCTTGGGAGTAGACAGGGTCGTCACCCCCATTCCACAGATGGGGAAGTTGAGGTTCAAGAGCCTACTCTCCACCAGTGCCCCAGGACCACCATGAAGGCAGGGGTCTGGCCAGGTGGGCGGGGTGCTTGCGGCCAGGCCTGGTTTCCAACCCAACCCCCGGGCTGGGGGCTGCTGGGTGGATGGGGGGGGGTAGCCAGACCACACTCCAGGGAGTCCTGCATGGCCGCCCTTCCCCTCCCCCCGCCGGCGCCCACCTCGCCCCTCCCCGCGGTTCCCACCATTGGGCGCGGCGTCCTGCGCGCACCCACGGCTCTGCCTCCCGAGGAGGCTGTGTGCTCACTTTGCAAAACAGAAATTTATAGCCCAAGTAATTGATCACGGTGCTCCTGCCTCCCTGCATCGCGTCTCCTCACTCCCTTCTCCCCGCGCCCGCTCTCCCCTCGCTTTTTTTCTCGGCGCCATCTGTGGTGTCAGAGAGAAGGAAGCCAGAGACAGAGGGGGCGTGCTGGTCCCACGTGTGCCAGTTACAGTCACGTGAAACTGTCCCTGTCTGCAACACGGAGGCGCCGGTAACACCTGCTCACAGGTGTGCTGGGAAGCGGGGGTGGGAGGTCCCGGGCCCCCTTCCAGAGGGGGCCACTGGGACCCCGAGGAATTCAGGCATTGGCTGGAGGTCACAGTGTTGGTAACACCTTGGAGCCCAAACCATTGGGCCACACTGCCCCGCCCCACCACCGAGGATCAGGAGGTGAAAGGTGTTGGGAACGCAGGCAACCCTCACACTTCTCCACCCGCCTGAGCAGGTGCAGGACAGGCCCCTCGGCTTCTGGGGGAGCCCTTTCTCCCATCCCTCCCCTCCTTCCTGTATGAACAGGCCCCCTCCCACCCACTGGCCTCCCGGAAGGCTCATGGAACCTTCCAGAAAGACCACAAAAGGTTCCTTTCACTGGCCCTGCTGATGAGGTCCTGAGGCTGGGACCCACGGCCCAAGTCCCCCCACCCCACCCTCCAGCCCCCGCCGACTGGACCTGGAGTCCGGCCTCCCCGCCCCAGCCAGGGCTGGGCCCCTCTGTTCTTTCTGGGTGGAGCCGGTTCCAGGACACGGGGCTCATCTTCCCCGCTCAGCCCTCGGTCCAGCTTTGTCTCTCATCTGGGCGCCTCCCGCCAGCCCTCCTAAGGTGGTACCCAAGGCCAAGGCCGGCTCCTCTCTCCCCTGCTGTGCACCGCCCCCCCCCCCAGCTCCTCCGGTCCCCTGCAGCTCCTGGGCTGCACCGGGCAGTGCTGGCCACGCCAGGGGCTGCAGGGCTGCAAGCGAAGCGGCAGCACCCAGAACAAACAGAATTTTTTTTTGCAACTAGAGGGGGAAGCACAGAGCTAAAAATAAAACGAAAAGATCAGTATCTGTCAGGCTGACAGCTGATTGGCTGCTCGGAGGTGCATATAATTACCAGCAACTGGCGCTGGGCAGGCGACGCCGCCGCGAGAAACTGCGGAGAGAGGTCAGGATTTAACCTTTGCGCTCCGGAGCCCCGGAAGCCGCCGAGCAGCGGACCGCGGGCGGCGGTGCCCAGGCGCGGGGGGCGGCGGGGGCGGGGGCTCGAGGCCGGGTCAGGGCCCCGGGCTCCCCCGGGAAGGGCCCCGGGCGCCTCCGCCCAGCGGCCTCCGCCATCAGACTGGAGAGCCTCTGATTGGACGGCCAGGAGGTGGGGGGGGTCCTTCTCCCCGCCCAGCTGGGGGGGTGCCTTCCGGGAAGTTAGGGTCTCACCTGGGAGGGAGGGAGGGAGGGAGGAGAGGTGGGGGCCTGAGGCCCATGGGGTCCCACCCACATTCCTCTGCCTGCCTGCGCCTGGTGCCTGGAGTCACCCCGCTTCCTGGCTCTGTCCTGACCCACGTGGGGAGGGCCTGTCCTGGGTCCCCAGAGGTGGACGGAGGCCGGGTCTGGAGGATGTTGGGCCCTCACCGCGCCTCACTTTCTTCGCATGTAAAGTGGGGGCTGGGGTGATAGGGCCCTGGGCACAGGCGGGGTGCTCTCTCAGGAGACCCGGGGTCTGGCCCCGTGGGAAGAGCTCTCTTGCGCCCAGCGCTGGGGTCCCTGGGTGAGTGCAGATGAGGACTGTTTGCCCCTGCCCCCTACCCCGCTAGTGCTGCCGCACCTGCTCGGGGAGCTGGCGGGATCTGCCACTTCCCAGGCCTTTGCCCTGGGGGACTCTGGGGGACTCTGCCCGGGCACCCAGGCTGTGAGCCCCACGAGGGCGGGAACCCCATGGCCGACCTTGTGTCCAGCAGCTGCCAAGGCTTGGCCAGGAGCCCCCCGGGACATGAGAGGGCGGATGCTGTGTGCCCTGTGGCCTGAGGAGCCAGGGAGAGGCAGAGTGCATGCTGGACACACTGCCCAGGCTTCGGTCATCGGTGGCCTCCATGGGAAAAAACCATATGTCTTTCCCCAGCACGGCACCAGGCCCCAAGACCACGGAACGCCCGGCCTCGCCCTCTGGGCACGGGGGCGTTGCCACCCAGAGCAGCATCCGAGCCCTTGCCGTACCCTCCTCTGAAGGTCTCTGGCTTGGCCTGCCCAGCCCCGGCCCCCTCCCCGTGCTGTCCCGAGTGGCAGCTGCTGCTCCGTGCTGCGACCTGGGAAGCCCAGACAGACCCAGCGTAGACTCGGCCCCCACAGGGCTCCCAGCGGGTGAGGCGCAAGGGGCCGGGGGCAGCGGGCGGAAGGAGCGGAGCTGAGCTCCAGCCCGGCCAGCTGGGTGCCCGCCGCGGGGCTCCCGGCAGGAGTCGTCTCCTGCCTCTGCTGCTGCCGAGATCTGCGTTTGTACGAGGGGAAACTGAGGCAGGACCACAGAGCGGCAGCCACTGCCTGCCTGACAAAGGTGGGAGGGAGGCCGAAGGAGGGGCGGGCACCAGGAGCTCTTTCTGCAGGGTGCTGGCCGAGCGCCACGTGTGCTCCACGTGTGCTCCGGGGTGGGGGTGGGGGTGGGGGGCGCTCGGCCCTGACTCGGCCACACCCCGAGCCGGCACCGCCCTCCCGGCGCTGTTTCTTTGGCGTTGCCTCTGAACGGGTCTCGCCCGCCGGCCCCTGAGCTCGGGACAGCCCCGGCCTGGTCTCTGCCAGTCTCTGCCAGGTCCCTGGCACCAAGCAGCTGCTCAGTGAGGCTTGGCTGACAAAGGGACCAAGGGTCGGGGGTTCCGCGGCTTGCCGAGAGGGAGCCCGGATTTGTCTGGCTTGGGAGCTCAAGTAATTCTTTTCGTTGATTTATTTGAAAGGCAGAACAACAGAGAGGGAGAGAGAGAGAGGGAGAGAGATCTTCATCTGCTGGTTCACCCCCCTAATGCCTGCAACAGTCAGGTCTGGGCCAGGCTGAAGCCAGGAGCCGGGAGCTCAGGCCAGGTCTCCCACGTGGATGCAGGAACCCAGGGACTTGGTCTTCCGCTGCCCTCCCAGCTTGGTCAGCAGGGAGCTGGGTGGGACTGGGAGCAGCAGGGACTCGGCCTGGTGCTGTGGTGTGGGATGTCTACGGCTCAATCCAGGGCGCCACCGTGCCGGCCCCTGGGAACCCGCACTCTGCCAAGCCCCTGCCAAGCCGCGGGGGGCGCGCCTCCACTGCGCGCCTCGCCCCAGGCTCCCTGGTCTCAGGCTCACTGAGCCCGCAGGTGCAAGGTGGGTGGGATTAGCTCAGGTTTGGGGAAGTCGCGATCCGGAGTCGCCCGGTCCTGCCTTGTCCTGGGACCTGGCTCCAAGTTTCCACCCTTGTCGGTTTGGTCCCCGCCAGGGCTGTTGCAGTGGGCATGACCTCACGTGTGCTGTCTGCCTTGGGTGTCCCACCTGCGCGGTGGGTCACCGGGGCGTCTCTCTCTCCCGCGGGCGCCCCCACTCTGGTGGGCTTGAGCAGGTGTCTCTGTGAGGCCGGGGGCTGTCAATCCGAGACCCCAAGGGCCAAGAGCTTGGCCTTGCTGAGCCACTGGAGAGATGGGGACCGGCGGCCACGAGTTGGGCTACGATCACGGGTGGGGTGTGTCTCGCCTGCTGCCCGCCCACAAGACCCACGCGGTCCCGCCAGCCTTTCCGTGTCGCGTGAGCATCGTGGAGTTCGCCACGAAAGCTAAGACGGCTGTGACACCAAGGGGCCACCGGAAAGCGGCCGTTGGCCCACACGGGCGCTGTCCCTGCTGCCCGGGGCGAGCTGCTCCCGGGTCTGAGCGTTTGCCGGTGGCAAGCGTGCTTGGGTGGGTGGGTTCTGCAGAGGAAAGACCCCAGCTCCGTCATTCAACCCTGAAGACCTTGAAGCTGGCCGCAGCCGGCTCAGGCAGGAGGATGCCCTGCCCCCGCTGCTGCCCGGCATCAGGAGCTTGGCCAGTGCCGGTGCTGCGGGGGGGGGGGGGGGGGGAGGAGAGGTCAAGGTTTCTCTTTCAGGAACATCACCCTCGTCCTCCTTACACTTCCACAATTGCTGCTCTGAAAACCCCCGTCTGCCCGAGTGCCCGCCGTGTGCCCGCTTTGTCCTGGTGCTCGCCCAGGGCACCCTGTGCTCTGCGCCTGGCCCAGGCCATCCTCACAGCGCCCCCCACCCCAGGGGTGACTGCCTGGGGGTGCCGATGGCCACTGGGGCTGAACCCCCCCCAGGCTGGCGGCCCCACGGTGAGCAGGTGCTGGAGCCGGCCCCGGGCGGGGGGCAGAGTCCACAGCTTGGCACTGCTCGTGCCACAGCAGAACTGGACATTGGGTTCTGAGCCCCCTGGCCCTGGGCGGGCACAGACTTGAACCAGGTGTGGTCCCTGCCCCCGGGAGACGTGGTGCGGCTGCGGGCTGAGCCACTGTGCACTCCCTCCCATCTTGCGCCGAAGGTGACCTCGGGTGTGGGACAGGGGGACAGGTGGCAGGGGCTGGGCTCGGTCCTGCCCCCGCCTCCAAGCCCGATGGAGGGGGCCAGAGATTGTCAGCTGAGTGTGGAGCCCCGGGGTCCCCTGGCCTTCAGAGCCCTGGGTTGGAACTTCTGAACTCTGCCGGTCTCTCCAAGGCCCCGAGCCCCCTGGGGCTGTGGGGTGGGGGTGGGAGGGCTGGGACCTGCCTCCGAGGAGCCCAGGGAGTGGGGGAAGGGAGGGCATCTGCCCAGTTCCAGGCGCCCACAGGACACGCCCGCGGGGGAGGGGCCGTGTTTTCCAGCCGGCCGCCCCTCCCCTTCTGCAGGTTTCCACAGGAAACCAAGGGCTGCCGGGGCTGGTTTCTGCCACCTCCCTGGAAGCCTGCAAACAAGAGCCCACACGTCCTTCCGTCCGTCCGCAGTGCCTGGCGCACGGAACACGGGCCGGCAGCCTGGAGTCAGTCCCGCGGGGGCATGCGTGCCGGGGCCGCCTGCTCGGCCACCGGCGGCGGGGGAGGCGCTAAGTTCATTGTGGGGTTGGAGGGAAGAGGGAGAGGAGTCGAGAGGCTGCAGAAGGTCCGGTTCTGTACAGGCTCCTCGCTCCTCACTGCTCCCCCAGAGCTCCGGCTGCTCCCCCAGAGCTCCGGCTGCTCCGGCTGCCCCAGGCTCCTGTTGGCCCCACGCACGCGGCCTCTGCGTGGTGTTGGGGGCGGCAGTGGCTGCAGGCTCGGTGGGTGTTCCTCGGGGGCCACCACGGCGCCTGCTTCCTCCAGTCCGCTCTGCAGGGGCCCAGAGGTTGCTCGCATCCCGGGGTGGTCTGGCCCCCCACCCAGCCACGGACCTTGAGAGGCCCCTCCCACCGGGAGACTGAGAGCCCCCGGGAACCCCAGATTGGGAACCGCTGGGCTGAGCCAGCAGACGGTGCACGCCTGCACTTGCCCATCAAAGGAGAGCTCGCTGGCCGAGGGGGTCGCTCTGCCTGTCGGTCAACTTGGCACTGTGTGACCTCGGGCAGAGCGGGGTCCCCGGCCTCCCTCCTGGGCTGTGAGTGCACCCCCCAGGGCCGGGCAACCTTCCTGCTGCTGCGACATCCGGTTCGGGCTGCCTGATCCCTGCCAGGATCACCTTGGATTTGCCTGACGCAGGAGAGAGATGTAGGATAGACCTGGAAGCCGTCTCGGGGAGCTCACAGGGCCCTCTGAGAGCCTGGAGGGCAGGGGGAGGCCCGGGGTGATGCGGCCAGGTCCCCGCCCAACACCAGTGCCCACCCTGGGGCCTCTGGCGGGGTGGGGGCGGCCGCTGGTACCCAGAAGGCGCCCGGCGGGAAAGACTAAGCAGCATGAGGGTAGAATTATGTTGTAACAAAGAGAAGCCCTCCGCCTTCCAGCGCGGAGCTGCCTGCCCCCACCCCCACGCAGCCCCAGGGACCTGAAAGAATGTGGTTTTCTGAGCACAGCCTTCCCTGGCTGGAGGGGGTGGATTCGCTCTTTAAAAGTTGCTGTAAAACGGATTTCTCTGCGGCAAATGCTGTTTTCCAGGACCTCGTGTTGCGTTCCCGCTGAGCGATGCCCACCTCCGGGGCTCAGGCGCCGGGGCCGTGCGTCCGGGGGCTGCGCGTTCCGGACCCTTCCTTCTCTATTTTCATTTTTTGAGAAGCGAGTGAGAGGCAGAGAGACAGACAGCGAGGCGCTGCGCCGTGCTCTGTCCCCTCTCCAGATGCCTGCTCGAGCCAGGGCTGGGCCACGGCAGGAGCCAGGAACTTGGAGCCGCACCGGCTGTCCCACGTGCGTGGCGGGAGCCCAAGCACTTGAGCCATCGCCTGCTGCCTCCAGGAAGCAGAGGAGCTGGGCCTCAAACCCGGCCCCCGCGTGGACCTGCGCCTCCCCAGCGGGCTCCTGGTACCGGGACCCTCAGCCCTGGTGTCACGGAGTGTGAGATTCAAAATCTCAATCCCAAGGGGTCTTCAAACGTGCTACAGGCCATGGCTGACACTGGCGCAGAGTCCTGCCCAGGGCCACTGACTGACGCAGTGCGTGGGTGGGGGCAGGGCGGGCGGGGGGGGGGGCACAGCTGCCCCCATCTGGGGAAGGAGCCAGGAGAGGCCCCACCGCGGCCCAGCGGCCATCTCGCCTCGGTCTTTGACACCGTGGGTCCCACTCAGCATTTTTGGTGTTTGGATTCAGCACATAATTGTTTTAGAGGTTTATTTATTTATTTGAAAGGCAGAGAGAGACAGAGACAGAGACAGATCTTCCATCCGCTGGTTCACTTCCCAAGTGGCCCCGACAGCCAGGGCTGGACCAAGCTGAAGCCAGGAGACAGGCACTCCATCCGGGTCTCCCACGTGGGTCAGGGGCCCAAGAACCTGGGCCGTCCTCTGCTGCTTTCCCAGGCGCATCAGCAGGGAGCTGAATCGGAAGTGGAACAGCCGGGACTCGAACCAGCATCCATATGGGATGCGGGTCTTGGAGGCGCCGCAACGCCAGGCCAAGCACAGCTGTTCACGACGCTCAGGGAAGCGGCAGCCGCGCCACGTCGGCTCTCGTGGGCTTAACGAGCAGCTTCCTGGCCAGGGCTCTGCCTTAACACGCCCAGGGGTTAGGTGCGGGAGACGAGGGTCGCAGTCAGCTGCACCCGGCCAACCCGTGACCCGTGTTCCCAGAACACACTGGGGACCCAGGCGGCCACAGCTCTCATCTCGGGAAGGCGTCTCTGTGTGTCACTGCTGACCGCTGCACGCCCTCAGCGGTACTCGCCCAGGTGCCGCCCTGTGGCTCCCCCCAGCCCTGTGCTGTCTGAGGCTGCGGGCAAGGTGCCCACTGGGGACCGAAGTGGATCCCCTGCGGGGGCCGGCTCCAGTCCCGGCTGCTCCACTTCCGATCCAGCTCCCTGCTAATGCGCCTGGGAAAGCAGCAGAGGAGGGCCCAAGTCCCTGGGTCCCTGCACCCACGTGGGAGACCCGGATGGAGTTCCAGGAGCTCCTGGCTTCAGCCTGGCCCAGCCCTGGCCGTTGTGGCCATTTGGGGAGTGAACCAGCGGATGGAAAAATTCTCTGTGTGTGTGTGTGTGTCCCCGTCTGTCTCTGTCACTCTGCATTCCAAATAAAAGAAATCTAAAACAAAATAAAATGGAAAACGTCCCCTGGGGCTGCATTCGAAGGCGGGACTGAGGATGGAGGGTCTGCTTCCCCGGGCTCGCTCACGTGGCTGGCGCAGGACGGCTTGAGCGTCCACACAGCGTGGCGGCCGGCTCCCCGCACCGGGAGTCTGCAGAGGAGCGAGACCGGCGGGCTTTGTCTGGCCCACGCATCTTTCGGTGCCCTTTGGCTGCCCAGGCCAGCCCTCCTCCCTGCGGGCAGCACCACACAGAGTGTGAGCACCGGGAAGTGGGATCCACGTGGAGGCCATCGGCCATGGTCACGGCCACGTGGGCCCGAGGACTGGCACCTTTTTCCCTGGTTACCTTCTTCCTGCTCTGTGGACGTGAGCACCTTTGAGAAGTGGAGCCGTCAGCCTGTGCCGTGAGTGGAGGAGGAAAAGCCTGGGCCGGGTCGGCTGCTCCCGCGCGGGGTGCCCCTGCGGGGGCTAGGCTGGGCCAGGTGCCTCGCAGGTGTCACTGGGCTGTGCAGGCCTGGCCTCTACGCAGGCAGCGCCACCCGTGCTGAGGGGTGCGTGTGCATCAGACAGCGCTGGCCTCCGGAAGTTCAGCGAGAAACTCGGGGACGCAGGTGAGCCCCTGTAGAAGATCAAACCTGCGACCCTGAATGCCAGCCACAGACAAACACTGAGAAGATGAGATACAGTCATATTCCAGGTTCAGGATGGGATTAGGATGTGAGCAAGCCGGGGAGCGGGGGTGGGGGCTGGGGTCCCGCCGGGCCTGGGGCCTGCGAGCCGTGGGCGTACCCTAGGTCCGGGGAATCTGCGTGGAGTTCTGTTGCCTGCAAGAGTGACAGAGAGGACCCCCAGCCAGGAAACAGCCCGTGGCTACCGCGCAGGGGTGACCCCAGCGGTGTGGCAGGAGCCACTGAGGTGCAGTGTGGGGGTGGGGGGGTTGTGTACGCTCAGCTGCTGGGTTGGGGCAGATTTTTGGGAGGAGCCATCCTGGGTGGGCTTCCCCTGGGACGTCTCAGCGGGACTTCGGGGTCCTCTGGCTACATCTGCTGCCCCCAACATGGGGTGTCGGGGCGGCACTCAGAAGAGAGACCCCGGCTGGCTCTGTGTCTGGCCCCTCTTCCCAGCGTGGAGTGGAGCGCTCGGACCCCGCCCACCGAGCTCAGGGCCCAGCAGGACCCCCAACCCCTAGCGGGGTGCTGGGAGGGGACTGGGGGGGTAGACAGGGCCCAGGGCCCCTTTCCAGCCTGTAGGGACAGGCGTCTAGACCCAGAAGTTTCTCCGGGCTCTTTGTTTTTAGGTTGTTTTGGGCGCAGGGGCGCAGACTCCCCCTCCCCAGTAAGCTGGGGGCGTGGCGGGGGCGTGGGGGGGGGGCTGCCGTCTCCAGGCGGCCCTGGGTTTTCTGAACTTGAATCTGTTTCTTCCTATCTCTGCCCTTGGAGGCCCCGGGAGAGGAGGGGCTTGGCTGGGGGTCCTCAGAGAGCTCAGGGTCTCCTGTGTGGGTACCAGGGTCGGGCAGGTGCGTGTGCGGTGGGCAGCCTGGCCCCCTGCGCCCGAGTGAGCGCGGCGTCCGGCGTCCGCTGTGGACCGAGGTCGTCCTCCTCCTGGGAGCTGCCTGCACTGCGCCCCAGCTGCACGCAGGAGTTGGGGGTGCTGGCCCGGTCGGGGAGGGGGAGCAGGCTCAGGCCCCGCCTCTGGCCGCGCGCCGGCCGGCCTCAGGCTGCCATTTGAAGCGTGTCCTGTTGGTGGCACTTTGGCGTGGCTCAGGTGTTCAGGAGTGGATGTGGTTTGCGCACAGCGACGTGCCGGAGGCTTCTGCTTGAGGAGGTCTGAGCGCCCGGAGCTAAACTTGACCGCGTCTCCCCAGGAACCCTCGTGGCTCCTCGCTGACTGTCCAGGCTGGGAGCGCCCCCAGCGCCCGCTCTCCCTCTCCCCCACTGGCTCCCTAAATGTCGCCCCTCTGCCCAGTTCAGGGACGCCAGCTCTGGCTCCGGGGGGTCCTGGCAGGACCCCCAGCCCAGCCCCTGTCCGGCGCCCGCTGGGGCCGGGCCTGCGGGGGCCACCTGAGCCGCTCCTCCGGAACAGGGGAGGGGGCCTGGCGGCGGCCCGCACCCAGCCCCGGCCCCGCCGCCTGCAGGCTCTGCCTGGGAGGGGCGAGGAAAGGGTTAACAGTTCCTGGCGGCCTGGTGCTGTGTCTGCCGCAGCTCCCCCTTCCGGGGCCGCGGCGGCCGGCGTTGGCGAGGAATGCGTGCAATGCAGCCGCGCGGGCGGCCGCCGGGCCGGTCCCCGGTTGAGCAATCGCCCCGCCGGTTCCTGTAACTCCAGCCCCTCCCGCCTCCCCCGCCCGCCGGCTTCCGCCCGCCCGGGCCCTGGGGTCGCCACAGAGGGCGGTGGCGGAGCTGAGGCCCGGAGGGAGCCGGAGGGGAGCGGGCGGCTCGGCCCCCTCGGCCCAGAGAGGCCGGGGCCTCAGCCGATGTCACACAGCCTGGGAGGCACCAGAGAATTGGGCAGCAGCCCGGTCTGCACGCACACGCACAGGCACACGGCGGCACGGAAGCTCTGAGCCACGGGGACCTCCCCCACTTCAGGGCAAAGACCCCCCTCCCCGCTCCTCTGCACCAGACCCAGGACCCGAGAGAGGGTGGTGGCTCCCGCTGGGCTGGGTGCACCCCGACCCCCAGCGCAGCCCCCAGCCTGGCTCTGGGCCCCTCCCCCGCTTCCTCTTCCTCTTCCTCGGGTGCCTTTTAAGGTCTCCGTGGGGGCCCGCCCTTTCACCCACCGTCCACCCCCCAAAGCTCCCTACTCTGTCCTAGCGCACAGCTGGGGTGGCTGAGCCCCTCCCTCTGCCGGGGTGGGGGCCCTGACTGCCCGGCTCCACCCCAGTGGAGTTCAGAGACTGGGGCTGGGTGGGATGGACCCAATGGACCTGCCCAGTCCTGTGGACCTGGGGGCCATCGGGGGGCCTCTCTGGGTGTTGGCGCTCACTCTCGCCAGCAGCCCCCACCCAGAGGTGCCACCTTGGGAACCCCTCCCCCACCTCCCCGTGATCCCGGGGTTCTGCGTCACATTCCCCTCTACACAGATCCAAAACACGCCTTTCACAGGTGAGGAGGCGCAGAACCCGGCCGGTGAGCCAAGCGCTGGCCAGGCTGACCCCCTGGAACAGAGAGGCCGGTGCACTTGTCCGGGGCCGCCCAGCTCTGAGGCCGCCCAGGCTGGCAGGGAGCGCAGGCCAGCTGGCTCCGGGACCCGTGTCCCCAGCTCCAGATGAAACGGCCAGGCCACCTGGGCTCAGCGGCTTGGAGGGGGCGTGGCAACGTGGGGGCAGCGCCCCCGGCCCGGCCCGGGACCCCGGAGAGGTCTCTTTCCCCCCGCAGGCCGCTGGCGGAGGCGGAGGGCGGTGCCACCCGGTGGCGGCTCCTCGCCCGCCGAGAAGGACCCCCCCCCCGCCGGCTGGCGTGGACAGATGGACAGAGCCGCCCCCACCCCCACCCGCTCGCGGCGCTGCCCCGCGTCGCCACCTCCTCCCGAGCAGGTTTCCTTTAAGAAGCCAGAAGATTGATTTCCTGGCGGGCTCTGCGCCGCGGAGCCGTCCAAATGGTTTGCGTGTCTGCATTTTTTACTGCAACGTTTAATATGTATGCAAATGCCGGCCCGCCGCCGCCCGCCGCACGCGGCGCCCATTAGCGCCCAGGACGGGCGCTCCGAGCGACGGGCGGGCGGCCCTGACGGATGGGTGCGGGGCGCGCCGCGCCGGTGTCGTTTCTCCCGCTCATTTTTTTTGGGGGGGTGGGGGTGGGGAGAAGACCGAGAACCCACAGAGGAGATTTTAATATATGCAAAATGGTGGGGGCTGGGGGCTGCGGGAGCCTGGGGAGGGGGCGGCGGAGGATGCGGGGCCGGGGGCTGCGGGGGAGGGAGCCCGCACGGTCACCTTGGGAGAGCCGCGGGCCGCTCGGCGGCGGAGCAGCCTGCGGGCCCGGGTGGGGAGGGGGAGCGGAAGAGGAGGCGGCAGGGGCTGGGGTCCGCGCGGGAAGCCCCGCCCCCCCGCCGCCGTCTCGGGCGCCCAACTTTGTAGAGGTGATGTCATTCAGCCCCGCTCGGCCGGAGGAGTCTGTGCAGTTGTGGAAACTGAGGCCCGGCCAAGTGAAGTCTGACCTCGCCCGCCCTGCCCTGTGGAGTGTGGTGCGTGCGCGCGTGTGCGCGTGTGCCCACTCCGAGTCTGCAGAGAGGGGCCCCGCTCTCCCCTCCTCCCACCTGCCCCGGGCAGGTGACCCACAGGCCTGCCTGCAAACCCCACACGCGAGGGGCTGGATTGAAAGGACCGGCCGGGAGGGGGGCGGAGGCCCGGTGCACGCCGGGTGTGCGGGTGTGTGCGTGTCCCCGGGGGTGTGTCTGAGTCAGCGTGGCAGTGGGCACACGTGTGTCCCACACAGGTGGAGGCAAATGCCCCCTGGGGGGCTCCTCCTGGGGGGCTAGGCCCCGCCCCCACGGCCTGGCCCCCCACCCGGGCCAAGGAACTGTGCGTGCTCCCAGGAGGGGACAGAGCCCACGACAGGCAGCTGCGAGGGGCGAGGGAGACGAAGGCCCCCCCAGGCGGAGGCGCCCACTTGGACAGCAGGGGCGAGGCGGGCTGCTGCCCCATGAGGCCTGGGGGTTCCAGACTAGAAGTGCGGGGTGCACAGCAGCTGTGGGCGTGAGGGAAGGTGTGTGCACGCCTGTGTGTGTGCACGTTGGTGTGTGCACGCCAGGGCCGCTGCGTGTGGATGAGGACCGGCCATGAGCGAGGCAGGGCCCCGTGGCCCTCGCTGGTCTTGGATGGGGTGGAGAGGGCGCCTGTGCCTTCCCTCTCAGCTCCGTCGCCCCCAGGCAAGCGCGCCCCAGGGGATGCCCAGGCTCCCCTGGCTTCCCAGAGGGGCCCAGCAGGGCAGACGGCGGCCACTGTCCGTGCACCGGCCATTTTTTCTGGGCTGAGATGTGAGGGCAGGGACGCGGCCGAGGGCAGCGTGGATTTGCTATGTTAATGAAGGAATCGGCTGCCAAGGGGGTGGTGCAGAGGATGCGCTGCCCCCAGTGCCGCCGGCTTCCCGTCGCGGGAGCGCGGGCTCCAGTCCCGGCTCTCCGCTTCCCATCCAGCTCCCTGCCAATGCACCTGGGAAAGCAGCGGAAGATGGCCCGGGTCCCTTGGCCCCTGCACCCATGTGGGAGATCCGGATGGAGCCCCTGGCTCCTGCCTGGCCCAGCCTCCTGGCTGTGGTCACCGTCTGGGGAGTGAACCAGCAGAGGGAGGACACCTCCCCCTCCCCACCCTGTCGCTCCCTCTCTGTCTTTCAAAGAAATAAAGAAATAGGGAAAAAAAAAACAAAAAGCTGAGTTCGTTTTGTGAGAACTGGCTCATGGAGGCTGAACACAGGTTTTTCCGGAAGACACCTGCTGGGCCAGGTAGGCGGGGCCTCTGTGGGACACAGAGCAGGGGGGCCCAGGCTGCCAGAGCGCCCAGCGGGGGCGCTGCCCCCAGGTCACTTCAGAACCCAGCGCTGGGCGCCAGGGCAGGGGACACCGGCTCTGGCTCCCGCCTCCAGCGTCTGGCCACTGCGGGCCGTGACCGTGGGCGGTAACTCCATCCGTCTCTCCACCTCGCAGAGAAATTGTACAAAGATGGACACATCTGAAAATAATAAGTGCTGGCAGGCATGTGGAGAAAGCAGGACCTCGTGATGTCGGCGGGAAGGGGGGGTGCGGCCCCCGGGTGACCCAGCATCTGCACAGCCGGATTCAAGCCCAAAAGGACTGGGGGCAGGGTCTCGGACACCTGGCTGTGGCGCCCACCTGCCCGGCTGTTCGTGACGGCTAAAAATGGCCCTCAGTGCACGGACCCACGTGGTTTCTGTGCGCAGGGGAGTCTTACCGGGCCGTGAACAGGACGGCGCCCCTGCCACACGCGGCTACAGGGCGGGCTCGCAGGGTCCTGTGCTTATTAAAAGAGGCCGGCACCGTGGGGTCTCCCGACCTGGACCCTGGAGGGAAGCAGAGTGCTGGCCGCCTGGGGCCGCAGCAGGGACTCCCGGGAGCTGCCTGCTGCCTGGAGACGGGGCCAAGCGGGGGGTGGGGTGGGGGGCTGGCTGTGCTGACGCTCACACTCAACACGGCGGGCAATTTTTAAAAAGATTTGTGTGTTTGTTTGAAAGGCAGAGGGAGAGAGAGTGAAAGAGAGAGAAAGCAAGCGAGCGAGAGAGTGCTTCTAGACATCTTCTGTCTGCTGGTCCACTCCCCGAATGGCTGGGCCAGGTCAGAGCCAGGAGCCAGGAACTCCATCTGGGTCTCCCTCATGGGTGCAGGGGCCCAAGCAGTTGGGCCTTTTTCTACTGGTTTCCCAGGCGCATCAGCAGGGAGCTGGGTCAGAAGTGGAACAGAGAGGTCTTCTATCTGCTGGTTCACTCCCCAAATGGTCTCCGAAGCCAGGAGCCAGGAGCTTCTTCAGGTCTCCCACGTGGGTGCAGGGGCCCAAGCACTTGGGCCATCTTCTACTGCTTTCCCAGGCCACAGCAGAGAGTGCATCGGGAGTGGAGCAGCCGGGACTTGAACCGGTGCCCCTATGGGATGTCGGTGCTGCAGGCGGCTGCTTAAGCTACTCCACCACAGCGGCGGCCCCTGACTTTCTTTGGAGCTGCATGTGGAAGAAGCTAAAAGGCCAGCGGCAGGGCGGGTGGGGGGCAGGGGTTCCGCCTGCTGAGGGCAGGGCACCGCCCATCAGAGCCCGTGGAGTCCCGGCTGCCCGGGCTGGGACCCAGTCCCTGCGGATGCACAGCCTGGGAGGCCACAGGTGATGGCCCGAGTGCTGGGGTCCCTGCCCCCGACACGGTAGATCAGGATGGAGTTCCTGGGTCCTGGCTCCAGAAGATGGAAGATCTCCCTCTGTGTCTCTGCCTTCCAAATAAAAAATGAAAAATAAATAAATAAAAGGATGATGGGGGCACCTGGATGCCCGCCTGCCTGTGAGTGGAAACCTCCCCCCTCCCCCAAGCACTGGCCAATGAGGAGCGGAAGCCACGTGAGGCCCCGCCCCCTGCCCGTGATATGGGGGTGCAGGTGCCGCGAGGCGGCCGCAGCCTGGGTCCCTGCACCCCAAAGACTCACATACAGCCCACCAGGAGGCGGCCGCGGCACAGGGGGCCTCTCTGGCTGACACCCAGGCGCTGGGGGCACTTGGGAAAGCACCGCCCCGCTCAGGGGGTGCTGGGGGACCCGGGCAAGCCCTTGGCTCTCCTGGGCCTGGGTTTCCCGTGGGGCGTGGAATTCTTCGACCCCTGACAGGAGCCCAGACAGCTCACATTCCGAGATCTCAGGGGCGCCTGGTGCTGGGTGCTCCCTGGACGGCCACCACTCACAGGCAAAGATCCTGGGGACATCGGGGAGCCCCCCAGGGGGCCCAGGAGGGAGGGCCCCCCCCACCACCATCCCAAGAGCAAACTGGAGCTCAGAGGGGAAGCCCCTCGCTGTGGCTGCTGACGCCAGCTGCTCTCTCTTTATTTTTATCGATCTTTTAAAAAATCTGGGGCCAGCGCTGTGGGCTAAGCTTCCGCCTGTGGCACTGGCATCCTATATGGGGGCCGGTTCGAGTCCTGGCTGCTCCACTTCTGATCCACTCTCTGTTGTGGCCTGGGAAAGCAGTGAAGATGGCCCAAGTCCTTGAGATCCTGCACCCAGAAGACGCTCCTGGCTCCTGGCTCCTGGCTCCTTCTTGGCTTTGGCCTGGCCCAGCTCCGGCCATTGCGGCCATTTGGGAAGTGAACCAGTGGATGACATCTCTCTCTCTCTCTCTCTCTGACTTGGTCTTTCAAATAAATAAATGAATATTTCTTTATTTATTTAAAAAAAGAGTAGCTACATGGAAGGGTCTGACAGCTCAGGGTGGGGTGCAGGTGTTTTTAGAAGAGGTGCTGATGGAACAGGAACCGGACTTCCAGGAACCAGGGCGAGTCCTGCCATCCGCAGCCCGCGACCCCAGACCGGCTCTGCGGCTCCACTTGGCCCAACTCCAGGAGCCCCAGCGCTGCGTTCTGGCCCTGGTGTGTACACGCGTGCGCCTTCCCTGAGCGCTCAGCTCCCTGCCTCGCCGTCCTGTCTCCTCGCCCAGCAATCGCCGTGCAGGTTTCTGAGCCCAGCCAGGCCCAGCCAGAGTCAGCACACGCACACGCACACACACACGCACAGACATGTACACACATGCACACACACATGCACATGCACACACGCACACACACGCACATGTGCACACGCGCACACACGCACACACATGCACGCACACGCACACACACGTACACACGCGCACATGCACACACACACACACACGTACACGCACGCACACGCCCCCCTCCGCTTTGGGTCCTGCTCTTTTCCCAGAATGCCTCAGCGCGCGGCAGGTGCATCCCGGGGATTTCCGTGAGACGATCCTGTTCATTTAAAATGTTTTTCTTCTTTGGGGCAAGGTCACCGTTGTTTCTGAAAAAGCCAACGTACCCGTGTTGTCCATTAAAGCACCCATACACCTGCAGGGTGGGGCAGCAGCGGGCCTGGGTCAGCGGGTGGGGGGGAGGGTCAGGCGCAGGTCAGTGGCCCTGGGTCAGCGGGGTGGGGGTGGTGGGGCATGTTCAGATCAGTGGGCCCGGGTCAGCGGGTGGGGGTGCAGGGTCAGGCGCAGGTCAGTGGCACCTGTCTTTGTTGAGTGCGGTGTGGTCCCCAGTAGGGGAGGGCTGAGGGGAACCTCCCCAGAGGGAGAGGGAGGGGCTGGGGCCAGGACAGGGTGGCAGCCTGGGCCCAGCACCAGGACGGGAGGCCCAGGAGAGTCCCCAGGGCTGTGACTTCCAGGCTGCCCCGGGGGGAGGGTGGGGAGCGGTGGTGGGTTTGGTCCTGCACACTGGTGACAGCAGAGCAGACAGCAGGGTCCCAGGAGAGCAGGGCACAGCAGCCTGGGGTGGGGAGGGGAGGGAGGCAGCCAGCGAGCAGAGAGGGAAACGGGCCATGGCAGGACACAGCCCGTGGCCGTCACGTGTGTCTCGGGTCCTGCTCTGTGCCCGATCCACTGTGGGGGCCGGAACCTCCCAGCCACAGCGTCTTTGGCCCTACCGGGCAGGGCGTTAACCCCCGGCCCTGCCCCACAGAGGGAAACTGAGGCAGGGCGCTGAGAGGCCGCCCAGGCCCGCCCAGGCTCTCCTCCCAGCATGCCAGTCACCAGGAGGACCCCTGGGCAGCCGGCGGGGGCCGGGTTCCTTAACCGCAGTGTCACCGATTTACATGGTTGTCTTACTGAAGGCAAAGAAACCCGGGCACAGCCCCATGGGGGGAGAAGAGGGGGGAGAGGGAGGAGGGGGAGAGGAGGGGGGAGAGGGAAAGAGGGGGAAGGGGGAGGGGAGAGGGAGGGGAGGGGGAGAGGAAAGAGGAGAGGAGGGGGAAGGAGGGGGGAGAGGAAAGAGGAGAGGAGGGGGGAGTGGAAGGGGGAGAGGGGAGGAGGGGGGAGAGGAGAGGGGAAGGGAGAGAAGGAGGGGGGGAGGAGGAAGGGAGAGGGAGAAAGGGCAGGAAGAGAGGATTAGGGAGGGGAGGGGGAGGGACAAGGGAGGCATGGGGTGGGGGAGGGGGGAAGGGGAGAGGGAGGAGGGGTGGGGGGCCCAGAAAGGAGCACCCCCACACCCAGCGGATCCTCCGGCACCTGGGAGGGGAGAGGGAAACAGATGAATAATTTACCAGGGAAATGCAGACAGAATTTAGAAACTCCGTTTCTAAGTATTAATCCCTCAGCCCCTCCCTGCTCTCTGCCCCTGGCTGGCCCCCTTCCCTCTTGGGGGCCTTCCTGGCCAGGCCTCCCCCTCCTCTTCCTCTCCTTCCTCCACCCCCCCATCTCCCCTTTCTCTAAAGGTGGCCGGGGCTCTCTCCCTCGTCCCCACCTGGTCTCTCCCTTGTCCCCATCTCTGCCTGTCTCTGTCGCGACCTGTAGGCTTCGTTCTCTGTCCCCCGAGCTGTCCCTCTGGTCCCCCACCCCAGTCCCCCAGGCGAGGACCCCAGCTCAGGGTGGGAGGACAAACCAACCCCCCCAACACACACAGCTTAGGCTGGGCGGGGCCATTTCCAAGGCTATGGAGGGGGAAGGGACAGGCAGGAGCCCCGCCCCCACGTGGTCCAGGCTCAGGTGTGAGACCTGGGGCAGCTGCTTCCTCGCTCCCCTGCTCCCCTCGGCCGGCTGTCTCCTCTCCTCTAGAGGAGGGGAAGGGAGCCCCGAGGGCCCCGCAGCAGCGCCAGCCCCTCTCTTTCAGCGGCTCCTGGGCCTGACCCCGTGCCCAGGGAAGCTGGGGAGGGCCGTGGGCAGCACCTGAGGGGCGCCAGCGGGAGGGAGGGGTCTCAGCGTTGGCTCCCGTGTTGTACCTGCCCTCCACCCGCCCCCTCTGCCTGCAGGCCTGGAGGGGAAGGGGACGAGGGGGCGGGTGGTCTGTCCCTGTGTGTCCACCCTGGGAAGGGCTGGGCAGTCCCCAGGCTGTCCACAGCCTCAGCGGCTCCTTTAAGCCTGGGCTGCAGGCCCCTTGTAGGGCTGGCTCTGAGCTCCAGCCCTAAGCCCGAATCTGGCCCTAGGGCCGCCTCCCGGGCAGGGGCAGGCCTGCCGGCCACTGCTCACCAGGGCTGAGGACAGCTACAGGGCCACCCGGTCCCTGCCCCCAGCCCCCCTCCACAGAGCGAGAACACACACACACACAGACACAGACACAGGCATGCACACACAGTCACACATGCACACACGTGCACGCACACACATGCGCACACAGAGCCTGCCTGGCGCAGCGAGCGCACAGCCGCCTGTCACAGGCCCACCTCTCCGCTCTGGGCCCCTGTGCACACATCTGAGGCCTCAGGGCCCAGCCCAGGCCTGCCCGTCCGTGCAGGATTTCTCTAGAAACCCAGGGCCTTCCTCAAGGTTCTAGATCTGTGTCTGGAAGTTTCTGGACTCTGTGGGCCCTTTAAGTGTGCTTAGGACCCAAACCAGCTGAGGAGGGGACCGGGTGGGGGGCGGGGCAGGAGGGTGGTGCCAGGGCCTGGGGCTGGGCGGGTGCTGGCCCAGGGCCCAGGGCCCGGGGATCTGCACACTTGCCCTGGCCCCTGGGGGACGCGCTCTCTCTCCCACTTTACAGATGGGGGAGGTGAGGCTGGGGGGTTCAGCTAACACCTGAGCTCCCCCGGCCGGTGAGAGGGGGCGGGGGTTGAGCCAGGGTCCCCCATGCTCACCGCGGCTGCGGGTTCGGGCTCTGCGCAGGACTTCCGGGTTGGCCGGGTGACATGTGGCTCTGTCTAACACAACACGTGCCTTTCCCAGTCCTGGCTATCTTTGGTAACTTTCCCACACAGATCATGGATTATCCTCCTGGTTTCTTTGAATTGGTTACCTGGGTTCTCTTGTATCTCACTGAGCTTCCTTAAGGTCACTATTTTGAGGGCCGGTGCTATGGTGTAGTGGGCAGAGCTTCTGCCTGCAGTGCCGGCATCCCATATGGGCGCTGGTTCGAGTCCCGGCTGCTCCACTTCCAATCTAGCTCTCTGCTATGGCCTGGGATGGCAGCGGAAGATGGCCCAAGTGCTTGGGCCCCTGCACCCACGTGGGAGATCCAGGAGAAGCTCCTGGCTCCTGGCTCCTGGTTTTGGATCAGCTCAGCTCTGGCCATTGCAGCCATCTGGGGAGTGAACCAGCAGATGGAAGACTCTCTTTTTCCCTCTCTCTGTCTGTACTCTACCTCGCAAATAAATAAAATCCTAGGACGGCCGCACGCCCTATCTGAGCGCTTAAGTTTGAGTCTCAGCTCTGCTTCCAGCCCAGCTTCTGGCTGATGCTGACGGTGGGAGATAGCAGGTGACAGCTCAGGTACTCTGGCCCCCGCCATCCGTATGGGAGACCCGGATGGAGCTCCAGACTCCTGGCTTCAGCCTGGCCCAGCCCTGGCCATGGAGGCCATTTGGGGAGTGAACCAGCAGACGGAAGATCTCTGTCTGTCTCCACCTTGTAGATGAGCTGGTGTTCACCGGACATGCGCCAGGCGGGCACTCAAGCCCCCTCCCGTGCTGCCCCCGGGGGCCTCCTCTGTGAGATGGTGATGCTGGGCGCCCGCCGTGCAGGGTCGGCGTGGCCACACAGCCTGGCAGGAGTGCAGCCGGGAGAAGAAGTCCCGAGCCCTCCCCGTCCAGCGGGCCAGGTCCCGCACCCTGTGCACCCTGGTCCTGGCCGCCGCTCACCGGCCGAGCGGGCCCCGGTGGGCAGTGCCGTGGTCACCTGTCTCTGGACCTTCCAATGGGGCCACGCTGGAGGGGCCCCGGCAGCGGACAGAGGCTCCTGCCAGCTTTCCCCGGGGCACCCAGCTGGCCCTGGGCGGCCCCTCGGTGAGGGCTCCCCTCTCGGGGTCGTGGGTCCAGCAGGGCCCGGCTGACCGCGTCTCCGTGGAAGTCCCCTCTTTCTAGACTGAATGTGACTGATTGTGGCGAAGGGGAATGCAGAGCACACTGGTTCTTCTTTTTAAAAAAGCGTCTTTCTCCATGTACAACAGTAATCCGTGCTAATTGTGCATCATTGTGAAATTAAGATAAACCAAAGGGAAAACGGTAAATCATCGGCCCGGCGCCGCCTGCCGAGCGCCCCCGTGAGCGCGCGCTCTGGCCCCGAGGTGGACCTGCGCCCCGGCTGCATCCCAGCGCGTCCTCAGAGACTAAACCCTGGGCACTCGGGACCCCTGCTGGGAGCAGGGACGAAGGAGCCCCCAGGCCAGCCCCCAGAACCTTCTGGAAGGGGCCCGCTCTCGCCCCTCCCCTGCACAGGAGTGAAGTGGTCACCATCCGCCTGGCCCGAGGCTGCTTCTGCGTGGAGGGTGCGGCCCCGGGCTCCCTGTCTGCCTGAGTTTGCTGTGGGGGTGGATGAGGCGTGGGCCACCTGGTACAGCTCCCGCCACGTGGGCCTCGAGGGGAGCCTAGAGGGGGCATCAGGGAGGAGGGCAGGACGGGCAGAGGAGCCAGGGGAGCCTAGAGGGGGCGTCGGGGAGGAGGGCAGGACGGGGCAGAGGAGCCAGGGGAGCCTAGAGGGGGCGTCGGGGAGGAGGGCAGGATGGGCAGAGGAGCCAGGGGAGCCTAGAGGGGGCGTCAGGGAGGAGGGCAGGACGGGCAGAGGAGCCAGGGGAGCCTAGAGGGGGCGTCAGGGAGGAGGGCAGGACGGGCAGAGGAGCCAGGGGAGCCTAGAGGGGGCGTCGGGGAGGAGGGCAGGACGGGCAGAGGAGCCAGGGGAGCCTAGAGGGGGCGTCGGGGAGGAGGGCAGGACGGGCAGAGGAGCCAGGGGAGCCTAGAGGGGGCGTCGGGGAGGAGGGCAGGACGGGGAGAGGAGCCAGGGGAGCCTAGAGGGGGCGTCGGGGAGGAGGGCAGGACGGGGAGAGGAGCCAGAGAGGAGCGAGGAGGGGGTGTGAGGAGGACCCCGCCCGGGGGCCGTGGCCTCTGGGCCCGTGGCAGGCAGCAGCCACGTGAGCGCGCAGCCTTTTGGGGGAAACCCTTGGCGAGAGACGAGTGTGGGGATGCAGCAGCTTCTATTAAAAGCGATTCTCATTACTGCCCTGTTAATTATTAATAGCATCGGGCGAATCCCGGACGGGAAAGCCTGGCTCGCCTGGCGCAAACCGGCCGCCCCAGCGAAGCGGCTCCTGGGGCATGTCCAGGAGGCCCAGCCCCGGCCACGGCAGGCGGGAACGCAGTGATGACCCGAGGCTGGCCTGGCGCCACGAGCCCCCTCATGCCGGCCTGGGAGGGTAAAGGCAGGGACGCAGGCTGGAGGAAGGGGTGCCCTGGGGTGTGCAGGACCCGGGCCCACCCCCGAGCCCACTCAGGCCAGCGGGTCCATCACTGGCACAGGCACTGCAGACCTGGCCATGCTCTGAGCACTGCCCAGCCCCCAGCAGGGGCCGGCTCCATGGAGCAGCAGCGAGTCTAGTAAGAGGCAGCCACAGGGTGCATCAGGTTTGGGCAGAAAAGATCCCAGAGAGAGACTCTGCCCCTTGTCCTGTCTCCACCCTGCCTTGGCTTCACCGAACTCCTATGCACCCTTCAAAACCCTGCTCTACAGCGCCTCCTCCAGGCAGCCCTGCACTGCCCAGAGACACACACTGTCCCTGCCCATGGGGAGCTGCCAGACCAGCAGGAGTCCAGCAGGCTGGGTTTTTAAATTGCAGTTTGTACAAGGAGCCGGTGTGCAGTACTGTCTTGAAGGATCCATTCAGGGACAACTCAGTGCCGGCTCGCTGAAGCCCATGTCCTCGGCACCCTGACGAAAACGCTGGCGGCACACGTCGGGGCCGCGCCTCTGGATCCGCGGGGAGCGCGAGGGTGAGCAGGAGCGAGAACGGGGGCTCCCGCAGAGCTGCTGGGCACCCACTTGCTCCCAGGAGTGCCAGGAGGCAAAAGACCGGCACCAGGGCTGTGAGCCAAGCAGCCACCCCAGACCGTGACGCCAAACAGCGCCCAGCACCTAAAGGGAGCAGGTGGGAGCAGGCACGGGAGGGGCCCCAGGCAGCTCGCTCTTCCACAGGGAGAGGCCCCCAGGAAGAGGGACCCTGCGGGGCGGAGGGGCGAGGCTGGGGGCTCCGTCCTCACCCAGCCCTGCTGGCCTGGGAGCCTCCAACTCCCCGCCCAATCCCAGAAAGATGGAGAGAGAGGCCGGCCCGAGGCTGTGGCCCACTCTGTGCTGGGTTCGGGGAGGTGGGGGATGGCGCTGGGGGGCAGGGTCAAGGGTGGGAGGGGCCCAGGCCCTGCCCCTCCATTTGTTCCGGCTTGGAGACCCCAGTGCCATGGGGTGGGTCTGGGGCTCCCCCTGCCGTGGGGCGGGTCTGAGACCCCTCCTCCCTGCTGTGGGGCAGGTCTGAGGGCCCCCTGCCGTGGGGTGGGTCTGAGGCCCCTCCCCCCATGCCCTGGGGCATATCTGAGGGCCCCCTGCCCTGGGGCGGGTCTGAGGACCCCCTGCACTGGGGCTGGTCTGAGGGCCTCCTGCCCTGGGCGGGTCTGAGGCCCCTCCCCTCCTGCCCTGGGGGGGTCTGAGGACCGGGGCCATCATCCCCTCGAAGAGGCTGGCCTGCAGTGTCAGTCTGAGAAAGGGGTCAGGGTGTCGGGGTGCGGAGACAGCAGTGGAGACTCCTGGGGTCCCTGCCGGATGCGTGTGCTCTGTGGGTTCTGGACCCCAGAACGGGGCCCCGGCTGCGGGGCGGAGACTTTGGAAGGGACTGGGCAAGGCCACTGGACTGTGTGACCTGGACCCGAACCCTGGACTGTGTGGCCTGGACTTGAACCCTGGACTGTGTGGCCGGGCCCACGGGCAGGTGTGAGAGCAGCACCCACAGCAGCTGCACACAGTCTATGCGCAGCCTTGGCGGGGGCTGGACGTGTGTGTGTGTGCATGTATGTGCGTGTGCGTGTGCGTGTGTGGGCAAAGTGTCCACGGGGGCAGAGCCCAGCAGGGGAAGGAGCTGCTGCTGGTGAATCCTGGCCAGAGCCGGAGGAGGCCACGGGAGGCAGCGTCCACGGGGAGAGGCGCCCGTGTGGGGCCCCGGGGCGTGGTCTTTGCAGGCGTCCTGGGGTTAAGGCGCTCCCACTGAGATCCTCCGGAACTCTTGGGTGGAAGAAGGGTGGGCGTTCTGGGTGCCGGCTCCAGCCCCGGCTGCTCCACTTCCCACCCAGCTCCCCGCAGGTCCGCAGAGGAGGGCCGAGTGCTTGGGCCCTGCCCCGCCGTGAGGTTCCTGGCATTGGCCTGGCCCAGCCCCAGTTGCCGTAGGCACTGGGCACGTAGGGGAGTGAACCAGGAGAAGCACAACTTCCTTCAGTGTGTGTGTGTGTGTGTGTGTGTGTCTGCCTTTCAAATAAACAGGTATAGTTTTTAAAAATTAAAAAAAAAGAATAAGAAGAAAGAGAAAGAAGACGGGGCCGGCGCTGTGGTGTAGCGGGGAAAGCCACAGCCTGCAGTGCTGGCATCCCGTAAGAGCGCTGGTTCCAGTCCCGGCTGCTCCACTTCCGATCTGGCTCTCTGCTGTGGCCTGGGAAAGCAGTAGAAGATGGCCCAAGTGCTTGGGCCTCTGCACCCACGTGGGAGACCCAGAGGAAGATCCTGGCTCCTGGCTCCTGGTTGGCCCAGCTCCGGCCGTTGCGGCCAATTGGGGAGTGAACCAGTGGATGGAAGACCTCTCTCTCTCTCTTTCTCTCTCTCTCTCTAACTCTACCTCTCAAATAAATAAATCTTCTTTTTTTTTTTTTTTTTTAAAGTGTGGGCATTAGCACAGAAACCAAGGAAACACCACTGCCGTTCCCAGGCAGAACACAAATGTCAAAGGTCACTCTCGAGGGCCGAGCCGACACATTCCCAGTCAGCAGAGGAAGACGGCCCTGACCCCCACGCGGGAGGCCCGGATGGAGCTCCTGCCCCCTGGGTCAGCCGGGCCCAGCCCGAGCCTCTGTGGCCATTTGAGGAGCGAACCAGCAGATGGAGGGTCTCTGTCTCTCCCTCCCTCTCGGTCACTCTGCCTTTTTTTTTTTTTTTTTTTTTTTTTTTTTTGGACAGGCAGAGTGGATAGTGAGAGAGAGAGACAGAGAGAAAGGTCTTCCTTTGCCGTTGGTTCACCCTCCAATGGCCGCTGCGGCCAGCGCATCTCGCTGATCCGAAGCCAGGAGCCAGGTGCTTCTCCTGGTCTCCCACGCGGGTGCAGGGCCCAAGCACTTGGGCCATCCTCCACTGCCTTCCCGGGCCATAGCAGAGAGCTGGCCTGGAAGAGGGGCATACCCCGGGATAGAATCCGGTGCCCCGACCGGGATTAGAACCTGGAGTGCCTGCGCCGCTAGGCGGAGGATTAGCCTGTTAAGCCACGGCGCCGGCCTCACTCTGCCTTTTAAATAAATATATTTTAAAAAAGTATTCTTGGCCAGCGCCGCGGCTCACTAGGCTAATCCTCCGCCTTGCGGTGCCGGCACACCGGGTTCTAGTCCCGGTCGGGGCGCCGGATTCTGTCCCGGTTGCCCCTCTTCCAGGCCAGCTCTCTGCTGTGGCCAGGGAGTGCAGTGGAGGATGGCCAAATGCTTGGGCTCTGCACCCCATGGGAGACCAGGAGAAGCACCTGGCTCCTGGCTTCGGATCAGTGCGGTGCGCGGACCGCAGCGTGCCAGCTGTGGCGGCCATTGGAGGGTGAACCAATGGCAAAAGGAAGACCTTTCTCTCTCTCTCTCACTGTCCACTCTGCCTGTCAAAAAAATAAATAAATAATAATAATTAAAAAAATATTCTTAATGATAAATCATATAATGTAAAAATAATTAACATAGATCAAAACGTGGTGGTGGTGGCCGGCGCTGTGGCTCAGCAGGCTAAGCCGCCGCCTGCAGGGCCCGCATCTCCTGAGTCATGGTTCAAGTCCCGGCTGCTCCACTTCCCCTCCAGCTCCCTGCTAATGCACCTGGGAGAGCAGTGGAGGATGGCCCAAGTGCTTGGGCCCCTGCACCCACCTGGGAGACCCAGAAGGCCCTGGCTCCTGGCTCCAGTCTGGCCCAGCCCCGGGCATTGCAGTCATTTGGGAAGTGAACCAGCAGGTGGGTGCCCTGGGTGTGT